>NC_070640.1:24023047-24117848 GCF_947347685.1 Pleuronectes platessa
CACAGAGAAAATGTGCAAGATGGGATAAAAAAGACAGATTTTCTGTCAGTGTTCTAAGGACACCAGCAGGCTGGTGCTGTTACTTTACAGATACATTGTAAACTCGGTTTTTTGTTTGTGAATTTCAATAAACAGTAGTTTTAACAGGTTCTGTAGTAAATGCAATGTTGGATAGCAGCTTACTCTCAGTTACTTCTTGTTACAGACAAGTCAGTCCAAAGTTAAACGATTCTCTCTGTTCAGAGATATATGTTGTGATATGATCAGGCTTTGGATTATTCTTCATACATAAGCCATGTACCCTCTCCTGGAACCGTCACCTTATCGTGGTGGAGAGGTTTGCGTGTCCCTGTGAACCTGAGGGCTGTGTTGTCTGGAGCCTTGTGCTCCTGGTAGGGTCTCTCATGGCAGAGTGGTCTCAGGTGAGGGGCCAGACTAAGAATGGTTCAAAAAGCCTCAATGAATATCGGAAAAAGAGGAGATGTGACCCGGCCCGGAGGAAGCCCGGGGCCCCCGTCTGGAGCTAGGCCCAGACGGAGGGCTCGATGGCGAGCGCCTGGTGGCCGGGTTTGCCACGGAGCCCGGTCGGGCACAGCCCGAACAAACTACGTGGCACCCCCCCTCTCTTCATCTCATGGGCCCACCACCTGTGGGAAGACCCGTTGGGGTCGGGTGCGCAGCCACATGGGTGGCAGCGAAGGTCAGGGGTCTCGACGGACCAGACCCGGGCGGCAGAAGCTGGCTCTGGGGACGTGGAACGTCACCTCGCTGTGGGGAAAGGAACCAGAGCTTGTGAGGGAGGTGGAGCGCTATCAGTTAGATCTGGTGGGGCTTACCTCCACGCACAGTCTCAGCTCTGGTACCGTACTCCTGGATAAGGGTTGGACTCTATTCTTCTCCGGAGTTGCCAAGGGCGTGAGGCGCCGGGCGGGTGTGGGGATACTCATAAATCCCCGGCTGAGCGCCGCGGTGTTGGAGTTTACCCCGGTAGACGAGAGGGTCGCCTCCCTGCGCCTAAGGGTTGTAGGGGGGAAAACTCTGACTGTTGTTTGTGCGTATGCACCAAACAGCAGCTCAGAGTACTCGGCCTTCTTGGAGACCCTGAATAGAGTCCTGTATGGGGCTCCAGTAGGGGACTCCGTAGTTCTGCTGGGTGACTTCAACGCCCACGTGGGCAACGATGGAGACACCTGGAGAGGCGTGGTGGGGAGGAACGGCCTCCCTGATCTGAACCCGAGCGGTCGTTTGTTATTGGACTTCTGTGCTAGTCATGGATTATCCATAACAAACACCATGTTCGAACATAAGGGTGCTCATAAGTGTACCTGGTACCAGAGTACCCTAGGCCGAAGATCAATGATCGATTTTGTGATCGTGTCATCTGATCTGAGGCCGCATGTTTTGGACACTCGGGTAAAGAGAGGGGCGGAACTGTCAACCGACCACCATCTGGTTGTGAGTTGGATCAGGGAATGGGGGAAATTTCCGGATAGACCTGGTAAGCCCAAACGAGTAGTGCGGGTGAACTGGGAACGTCTGGAGGAGGCCCCCGTCCTAGGTATCTTCAACTCACACCTCCGGCGGAGTTTTTCTGGCATTCCTGTGGAGGTTGGGGGCATTGAGCCGGAGTGGGCGGTGTTCAAAGCCTCCATTGCTGAAGCTGCGGCGGCTAGCTGTGGCCTCAGGGTCTTAGGCTCCTCAAGGGGCGGTAACCCTCGGACACCGTGGTGGACACCGGTGGTCAGGGAAGCCGTCCGATTGAAGAAGGAGGCCTTCCGGGATATGATATCCTGGAGGACTCCTGACTCGGTTGCAGGGTACCGACAGGCCCGAAGGGCTGCAGCTGCTGCCGTGTCGGAGGCTAAGCAGCGGGTGTGGGAGAAGTTCGGAGAGGCCATGGAGAAGGACTTTCGGTCGGCACCAAAGTGTTTCTGGAAGACTATCCGGCACCTCAGGAGGGGGAAACGGGGAACCATCCAAGCTGTGTACAGTAAGGATGGGACTCTGTTGACCTCAACTGAGGAGGTTGTCGGACGTTGGAAGGAACACTTTGAGGAACTCCTGAATCCGAATAACACGCCCTCTATGTTGGAGGCAGAGCTCGAGGTTGATGGTGTTTCGTCGTCAATTTCCCTGGTGGAGGTCACTGAGGTAGTCAAACATCTCCGCAGTGGCAAAGCCCCAGGGATTGATGAGATCCAGCCAGAAATGCTAAAGGCTCTGGGTGTTGAGGGGCTGTCATGGTTGACACGCCTATTCAACATCGCGTGGGAGTCGGGTACAGTGCCAAAGGAGTGGCAAACCGGGGTGGTGGTTCCCCTGTTCAAAAAAGGGGACCAGAGAGTGTGTACCAATTACCGGGGTATCACACTTCTCAGCCTCCCTGGTAAAGTCTACTCCAAGGTGCTGGAAAGGAGGGTTCGGCCGATCGTCGAACCTCAGATTGAAGAGGAACAATGCGGTTTTCGCCCCGGACGTGGAACTACGGACCAGCTCTTCACTCTCGCAAGGATCCTGGAGGGGGCCTGGGAGTATGCCCATCCGTTCTACATGTGTTTTGTGGATCTGGAGAAGGCGTATGACCGGGTCCCCCGGGAGAAACTGTGGGAGGTGCTGCGGGAGTATGGGGTAAGGGGGTCTATCCTCAGGGCCATCCAATCCCTGTACTCCCAAAGCGAGAGCTGTGTTCGCGTCCTCGGCAGCCAGTCAGTTTCGTTCTCAGTGGGAGCTGGTCTCCGCCAGGGCTGCGCCTTGTTACCAATCCTGTTTGTGATATACATGGACAGGATATCGAGGCGTAGTCGTGGTGGGGAGGGGTTGCAGTTCGGTGGTCTGAGGATCTCGTCACTGCTTTTTGCAGATGACGTGGTCCTCATTGGATCATCGGCCTGTGACCTTCAGCACTCACTGGATCGGCTGGCGGCCGAGTGTGAAGCGGCTGGGATGAGGATCAGCACCGCTAAATCTGAGGCCATGACTCTTAGCAGGAAACCGATGGATTGCTTACTCCGGGTAGGAAATGAGTCCTTAGCCCAAGTGAAGGAGTTCAAGTACCTCGGGGTCTTGTTCGCGAGTGAGGGTACTATGGAGCGTGAGATTGGCCGGAGAATCGGAGCAGCGGGGGCGGTATTGCGTTCGCTTTACCGCACCGTTGTAACGAAAAGAGAGCTGAGCCGCAAGGCAAAGATCTCGATCTACCGGTCGATCTTCGTTCCTATCCTCACCTATGGTCATGAGGGCTGGGTGATGACCGAAAGGACGAGATCGCGGGTACAAGCGGCCGAGATGAGTTTTCTCAGAAGGGTGGCTGGCGTCTCCCTTAGGGATAGGGTGAGAAGCTCAGCCATCCGTGAGGAACTCGGATTAGAGCCGCTGCTCCTGTACTTAGAAAGGAGTCAGCTGAGGTGGTTCGGGCATCTGGTAAGGATGCCCACTGGGCGCCTTCCTTGGGAGGTGTTTCAGGCACGTCCAGTGGGGAGGAGACCTCGGGGAAGACCCAGGACTAGGTGGAGAGATTATATCTCAACACTGGCCTGGGAACGCCTCGGGATCCCCCCGTCAGAGTTGGTCAATGTGGCCCGGGAAAGGGAAGTCTGGGGCCCCCTGCTTGAGCTGCTCCCCCGGCGACCCGACCCCGGATAAGCGGACGAAAATGAGATGAGATGAGATGAGACATAAGCCATCTTAATTCTGCCTCTAGGTTCCCTGCACAGCTTAGTCCTTTACATTATCCCAGTGCAGTTTTTCTGTGCTTTCATCACATGGACCTTTTATTGAAATTTGTATATTTAGTATTTCTTCAGTTGTCTTATTGTTAGTGTCGTGTGCTGCAAAGACAATCTCCTCTTGTGGGAGAGTAAATATCTGAACTGAACTGATGAGAATTTTACTGCATGTAATCAGATCAGGTTGACTTCCAGACTCTTTTTCAAGATCTGTCCCTGTTCTGGCCTTAATATTACTTTGTCAATTTTCTTTATCCTTGTTTTTGCAATTGTATAAAAGGGTAAATGGTCTGTATTAGTAAGAGTATTTCTGGTCTTGATACACACATTTCCTCACAGCTCCTTTCTGCCTGAATTTGGTCCCTGCTTTCTAACAACCTAAACGTCAGCGCAATCTTACCTGTCCCTAGCCCAAGCCTCAGGCCGCCGATGTAGTGGCTGCTCAGTCTGTCGTGATCCCACACTGTGACCTCCACACAGGCCTCTCTGAGGTCCTCCGTTCGGAAGCCGTCGTACACCATGGTGTGGTTGAACAAGGGGTTGGCTGTCCTCTTCACCACCCGTGTCTTCTGGCGGATTTTCCTGCTTGTGTCAGGTAGTACAGTGCTGACACAGGAGGACAGAAGGAAGCAGTTTAAATGTGTTCATTCATTTAGGCAGGTGGGACAAAAACTGGGAACACAAAGAGTTCATATCTGAATTAATAGAGAAGTCATTATAAAATAAATAATCACATGAATAAATGTGTCAAAGTATATTAGGCCTTCAGCTAATGACGAATGCTGACTAACAGACAGATTATTATTTGTTAATCATTTAAAACAGGAAATGGTGGGAGGTATTACTTTAGTTTACATTTACATAAAATTAGTTTTCAAAAGGTGGCCACACAGAATAGCATAATCATGTCTTGGATAAGCTATAGTCGTTTTGTTCAATTTGCTCATCAAAAAGATCTTTTGTATTTTTTTCCATAGTCTGAAATTTTCATTTGGCATCTTTGATCAACTATCGACACTAAATTCAGACTTTGACACAACTTATCACACAATTGACAATGATTCAAAATATACAAAACCATGTGAAAAGACGCACGATACAATCACATAAGTTTCTTGGATTTATTTCATTTTGAACCCTTTCCATAGCAGTGGCACATTGGAGGACATCCTACCATTTGACAAACGGGTCGATGATCACTCCTCTGACTGAAGGGAGATTCTTGCAGTCCTTCACCCAAATCTGCACCTCACCAGTCTCCATCCTAGATGTTCTCTTACCTGTGGATGCATTCAGACCACAATAAGTGATAATAATAATAATGTCAAAGAAATGAGATTATTTACAGAGCTTGGGGAGTCATCAGCTCACTGTGGGATGTCTGCGGCAGGAATCTCAGGGCCACTCTCATCTGTCCGCTGCTGTCCATCAGATGGGAGGGAGACGGGTGGTTTGCGGAATGTGCTGACATCACCCTGGACTTTAATGTGTATTCATTTATCTGTGTGTTGCTGAAGTCCCACTCTGACAGATCCAGCTCCACTTCGCCCAAGAAGCTGTTCCGCCCAAAGGTGTCGTTGTGCCACACAGAGACATTCAGATTCTGAGTTTTCAACACTTCTATTATGATCTTAAACTTCGAAAGATAAGAGAGCAACAAACAAAAAAAAATCAGGGTGTACATCATGGAATAGATGTATAGAGACATTTTAAAGAGATAAAATATGGAAATCTTACTCGAAGGATTTCATTGTAGTTGGGGTTAACCGTTTTCTTTTTTACTATGGTTTTTCTCTTCCCGAACTTTGTTTTGTCCGGAAGTAAATAACATTTCACATACCTGAAAAAAACTGAATTACTTATTCTTATTTAATCTTATTACTCTTATTATAAGCAAGAACATAAAGTGGAATGAGGAAAGGGCAACAGTATAATAAAACATTTGTCGCCCCTCTAACATTGTGAACGGGGAGGAATCACTTACGGGTCGGAGCGGCTCTTCTTGGTGTCGGCCAGGGCCAGTTCCCTGCAGTGCACCACAAAGATGTGAAATTCTCCCAGCTTCTGGATGTAGTTCACAGCAAACTGGATGTTTCCCTGGACCTCAATGTCACCGAGGTCTCCAGGGAAAATGCTGCTGCTGGTGCTGCCGCTGACCTGATCATTCATAATATGACATGAGAGAGAAAACAGCCTCTCTGGATTTTACTCACTGTCATGTCACAAGGACTGTATCAAATTACTACCCCATTTCTTCCCATTCCATTCTTCTTTCAACAGTGTTAGCGAGTTGGATTTTTGTCAAGCATCTGCTAAACACTACAGTGGCCAGTTGCCTCAGTAAATAACAATAAAATAAATTAGGGGAAGGCAGACAGTAGGAAAGAAGTAATACATTTAGTTTGGTTTTGGACTATCAACCGCCTCATAATAACTGTATAGTAATCTAATCAATAAATTGGTTGCTACATAACTCATTAAAAAAATTGTCAGGTTTAAGTTCAAATAATTCATCGAAAGGACTTTTTAAGGCTAAATTTCAACTTCCAGCTGGTGTGGCTCATCGTGTATTTGTCTTTATCAGAAACACAAGCTATGTAGCAAAATTGGTGGGGACATACAGACGACATGGAGGCCATTCCCGAGGAGAGGCTGATGTTTGATGTGGAGCTGCCTGTGTTTCTTCTCCAGCCCAAGTTTGTCTCAAAAGTGCTGTCACTGTCTGTCTGATGACATCTCAGAGAACAGAAAAGCATGAATGAAACACAAACATGAAAAGTCACAGACAGAATGAGAGCAAACCAATATTTAAGCTTCTATACGAGAAACAGAATTGGTAAATATATCGGTTGACTAGGTGTAATGTAGATGTTGAAGACTGTGTTAAATATTAAACTTTGGTTGTGAGGTCAGATAGTCATCTGACCTCCACTGGTGTGGAATGGGTTACCTCGTCCTGCTGGAGAACAGGCACTGACACACTGGTCTTTTTCTGCTTTGAGCTGGACAGAGCAGAGGCTGATGGTGGAAGTGATGAAACTGGAGGAAAGATATGACTTCAAATCTCTAACTGAGTTTCCCCAGCATGTGCATGCAATGACATTACATTTAAAGAGTGGACTTAAATGTTGTTGTTTTTTACCATCATCCACACTTTGCTGCCTTGATTCATGTTTTGTCATCTCTTCTCCTAAGCGGAAACGATACAGGACATTAGACATTATTATTTAAACACTTTTCACAGAAATAATGCACTGAAAGCTTTTTGCCAGCAACTAACACAGGTGCAGTGTATGAAGTAGTAAGAGTTGTGTTACTTGGTTGTGAGGTGAGGTTTTCCAGACTTTTTGATGAAGACATCCTTGAAGATAATCGTTTCAAAGCTGACCTGATGGGACTCTCATCATAACCTGGCACAAATGAAACACAATCAGTTCTGGAAAATATACTCCACACAGGTCTCTGATTTACAAAGCTACTACCGGAATCTACAATGCTTCTGCTACTAAAAGTATATTGCCCACGAGTATCCTGGATATGAGTCTTATCTGATTTCTCACCATATCATCTCTGAGATGGTTCAGAAAACTGGATAAGTTATTCACATGCCACAGTATCCTGGTTACAACTAGAGCACTGCAGGTATTTCCAGATTTATCAAAACCCTGACAAGGTCTTATCCAGATTTCTGAAACCATGATTAGCTGTTTAAACACAAAGATACCTCTGGAACCTGGATCACTCAAAAACCTGCTGACACCCAGGATACTAGAACGCGTAGCAAGTACTAGTTCATTTAGGTCATGTCCTTACTAAATCCATTTTGGATATATAAAAGATGCTATAATCACAGCGAATCACTTTATATTGTTGGAGGTAACACCAATTCTCATTAATACAGTATAGTGATTATAGCTGCTTCTTACAAATCAACATCAGCTGATCTTTAATCTTAATCAAACAACATATAACTGAAAAATAAATAGTTTTCTACTAATTAAAATAGATAGAGGACAAATAACATCTAAACACATCTTCTACAGTTTTGTACAGACACTCTTTAAGAGGAAATACAGAAGAGAAATCAAGGTCAATGTGCACAGATCGTAAAAAAAAAGTTAAAAAAATTTAGAATTTGTCGGAGCAGGCTGACTAACTGCCAGACGAATCAGACTCACTGTGATGTTAATGTGTTAATGTGATTTGTTTAAAAAAAACATGACTGTGGTTTCCATTTCTCAATCATTATCTTGAAGAAACATGTATGGAGAGAGAATTCAAAAGCTCACTGCCTGAACTTGCCCGAGACAGGGAACAGGCCCTGGTTGTTGTGTCTTGGCAGGAGTTTCTGTCTTTATTTTGCACCATCCAGGAATTGCTTCTGGGCCGATTCCCCACAGTGGAATGGTCACTCTGGTTACCTACAAAATGTCTGAGGAAACTTTGTTTTCTGTGTTCCGCATCATTCTCACCAGTAACTTCTTTCTCTTGGTGAAAAGGAGGGACATGGGCCCTCTTCTGTGGCCCGAGGTAGTGCTGAAAATCCTGAGGGATTAAAGATCTGGCAAGGCGTGTAAAGGTCCTAAATTTGGACTGTGGTGAATAAGCGGAACTTGAATTACTTTGTTGTGTGTAAATGTTATCATAGTTATCCTCTCTGTCCTCTGCATGTAAGGGTAGAGGACATAAGGGGATGTCAATGCTAGGTTTGATATCTGTCAATGCTGTTTGCTTTGCCCCCTGTGAAGGACTCTTTCTCTGTCTTGGCACTGGTGATGGCTTCCTCTGTTGCTCTTCCAAAGCCTTAGTTTGAGGGTTGATGTCTATTGAAAAGGTTTTCAAAGGAGAAACCTCCAGCCTGGATCTCATAGGACTGGAGGATTCTCTTGCTAGGACCCTTGGGTGGCAGGTCTTAGATGGACTCATCCTGACTTCTTCATCCGGGTCTTTTGATCTTGGCATTTGGGATTTACTGGGACTGAGGGGCCTTTGTTGAGACTCTGCATCAGCCTGGACTTGTTGGTGACAGGTTGAGTGTGAATCCCCAGCACTGCCAGAACCACTCAGCTGTGGCCTTTCTGGGCTCTGAGTAACAAAACCTTTGTCTGTCACTTTCAAGTTGGTTTTACATGGAGACTTTGGTTGTTCTCCCTCAGACTTAGCTAGGTTATCTAAAGTTGTTCTTTGATCAGACTGAGTGGAAACCATTTTGGCCCAGAGTATTGAGCTGATCGATGCATTCTTGACAATCGCAATGTTTTCCGTGGGTCCAGTATATTCTGTCTGCCTTAAATTTTCAAGCTCAGTGATCTTGGCTGGCCTATTCTCTTGAGGACTGGAACTGGACTGACTGGGAAGAGAGACTGGATCACCTTCTTGCTGCTTTGGAGCATTACACACTACAGAGGAACACACAGGAGGGATTTCCTGTGACTCAGTTACTGAACCAGTCAAAGAGTCATCTGTGTCTTCATATATGAGCACTGGATTAGCTCTATAGGTGCCATCCTCGTTTGATAAAACTATAACGAGGCTACACTCAGTTTGTGGTAACAAAATATTTTCTTGCGACCTGCCAGCTGTATCGTCAATTGTATCTTTTTGAGCTAATGTATTGTCTAAGCTCTCCATATATGTCTTAGGGCCATGTGAAGTGTCTGCTCCTGTCTTGGAGATGTCTCCTTGGTTTGGGTCTTCCCTGAGAAATTTAATTTTGGGGCCAGGTTTTTCTCTCTCCCAGAAAGCTTTCAGGTCGGAGAGTCTCTGTGGAAACTGAACAGCTTTGCTTTTTGTTGCATCCTTCTGAGTGTCTTCATCTACTGTGGCCACTGTCTCCTCAAATGAAGTGTTCTGCAGTGCTGCGAGTTGTAGTGTTCTGACCTCTGTCATCTCTGTGGGTTTAGCTTCATGTGTGACACTTGCAGTTTTGCCCATAGTTGTATCTGTAGCACCGAGGGAGGTATTTGGTGTGTTGCCCGGTTCTTTCTCCTGAATCGAAATGCCTTCTCTCTGTGGACTCTGCACTTCAGCTATTTTATTTTTCTGTCTTCTAAAAATACCAAGCAGTCTTTGTCTAGGCTGGGGTGAAACAGCATGAGATAACCTCCCTGAGCTGACACTATTTGGTGATGTGGTACCTGAGGTGGCGTCAAAAGAAATGTCAGTGCTTTGTTCAGGCAGGTTTTGATGATGAGTGTTATGTCTGGTTGGCCAATCTGTGGGCTGAGCCTGAGAGCGACGTTCCTCTTCAGGCTCTGTCTCCAGGTGAGCAGGCTTACCTTGCACCTGCTCAGCAGAAACAAAGCTGGGCACTGCAGGACCAAGGAGCTCCGGGTTACAGTGCTCAAAGACACCTGAAAAGACAGTAAGCACCTGTCAATCACTCATATATATTAGTACTGTTTATCTACACTGCTCAAACAGCAGGCCTATAATATAATTACATTTGTAGCATTTATTGCTGTCAGATGAATTGGGGCATTAGTATTGTAACTACATTCTACACGTTCAAAGTGTTATTTCGGAATTCTGGAATTTTAAATGGCTCTCTGCCCTACAGTAAAAAAGTGTGTGTGCACGCACACACACACACAAACACCAATTTTCTTATGCTGTCTGAAATATGTTATAAATTCCTTGTACTCTATATAGAGAATTTATAAATGTTGAAATTAACAAAATTCTTCACAATTATGGGACATATCCAAAATGCAAAAGAAAGATGCAGTAAAGCCCCAAAATAGATTCAGAATCTATGCTTTATTTTTTCTTGCTGTCTTACTCACTGGTCTCTATAATTAGTCATGCAGTACATGCAGCAATGCACTAATTCATGCCAGAAAATTCAAAAGCAGGATGGAAGTGAACATTAGTATTTATATGCATTTTCATGCTTGTCTGATGTGAGAATGCAGATGAAGGTGTAGTTATTCAAGTCCTTGGCTGCTGCCTTAGTTGTTCAGTTGCATCATTAATTTTAAACAAAAATCTTACCACCAAGGACCTGCTGTTGTCCAGCTTCTTGCTCTTTCATGTTTGCCTCATTTCTGAAACTGACTTCAGCCTCTTGTGAATCCCATCCACACCGGTTGAGTATTGGCCTGTGTGTGCCAGAGCTGGTACAGTACGTTAACTCAAGGTAGGAGTTGTTCACACGGTTATTTTCCGTCTTAGAGGGAGTTATGGGGTCCATGTCAAGCAAACTGTGCTCTCCCATCTCCTTCCCATTCTGCCACTCCACTCCGGTCTGACTGACCATGGAGCTGAACCTCACCTGCTTCCTGTCTATCCAGATCTCAGTTGGAGAATCCAGGCTGATTTCTGAATCCTGCAGGTCCAGGGGAGATAACAGAGAGTCTACAGATGATGAATTGTACAAGTGCTTAAGGATTCCCCTCAGAGCACTCGAGTTAGGCTGTCTACCTACTGGTCCATCTACCTCAGCAAAATGTCCTGTGTCCTGTGAGATGGTGCAGAGTGCTGTGTTTTCAGGCATTGGTATAGGAACAGATGCATTCTGGAGGAATAGGCTCATGTCTTGTCTAAGGTTATCATAAGAAATTGAGCCATAAGATGATGGTAAAAGCTCTGAAAAAAAAAAAAATTTGAGTCAAAAACACATCAGCGAAGGCTTTTTGTCGTAAAGGTGAGTAAGGACCAACAGCAATGAACGGTACTCTTCATCAACTCCATATAACAGGGGTTTCCTACATTCATTGCCTGAAACTTCTGATTGCAGTCTTTTATCAGTGGAGACTGTTCTGGTCAAATTTTTATTTTCTTTTTGACCCTTTAAAGCAGGGGTGTCCAAACTTTTTGTCCCGAGGGCCACATACAGAAAAAAAATCCGAAGGACTGGGCCACTCACGCCGCCACGCCCCCCTGCCTTGGAGCGGACTGTTGACAGTGCGACTCAACCGCGTCGGTCACGGTAAGGGGGCATGGCAGCGTGGCGGCGTTCTGAGGAACAGCTGGCAAGTCAGGGCTGAGAAGTGCAATACAGTGGGCCATTGTCCATTCTATATCATTACATTTCATTTAGCTGACGCTTTTATCCAAAGCGACGTACAATAAAGGCCGGCGCATGGTTCTGCAACTGCGGCTGCAACTTTTCACGCAGTTGTGTCGATGGACTCATATTTAATTTATGGTTCTCCAAGGGTTGCGCGTTTTGCAAAGCATAAAAAAAATGATATACATTATTTTTTAAGACATTGATGCGGGCCAATTAAAAATGGATGGCGGGCCGCAGTTGGCCGGCGGGCCGTAGTTTGGACACCCCTGCTTTAAAGGAACCACTGCACAAAAATACACAACTATCAACAATGTGATTAAAACTATCTCCACCTGTAACTCTGTCTGCTCAAAAACTAACTTCCCAGAAAACTCAACTGCATTCTCAAATCCGCTTCCATAGGCAAAATATTTTCTCTCAGAGAGCGTTTGTTCTTGACGGATAACCAATATGTTTCTTTTCAACCTATCTTTGCAGTTTATTCTCATGTTTGCTTTTTTGCACTTCGAAACATTTGGCTTTTACTTATGTAGATCTTGGCTTTGCTCTGCTGTTTTCAATTTGTCAGTCTGTCTGTCTGGTAGATAGTTTCCGAAAGAAAAAGCTACGGTGGCCCTGAAAGCTCAACGAACAGCAACTTAAGAAAAACACATGCAAGTTGACAAAACGCATGCAAGTTGACAAAACACAAGCAAAGTAAGAAAACATCTTCATCAATTTCACATAGCAACACAAAACATTACAGAAAAACGCAGCAAATATAGAACAAGCAGCAAATAGAGAAACGCGCTGCAAATAGAGAAACGCGCTGCAAATAGACGAACGCGCTGCAAATAGACAAACGTGCTGCAAATAGAGGCGAAACGACAACGGAAGTGTTCCCAGAGGACAGCTAAAAGTGATGGACACTGCTGTCACAGAGGACACAAAAACGTCCAATACATCATACGAATTCAGTTCTACACAGGGGTCGGCAACCCACGGCTCTGGAGCCGAATGCGGCTCTTTAGCCCCTCTGCCGTGGCTGTGTGTGTGTGTGTGTGTGTGTGTGTGTGTGTGTGTGTGTGTGTGTGTGTAACGAGCGCAACGGCCCCGCATTGCGGGGCTCTGACCCCGCCCACTCGCTCGTTTCTGTAATGTGTTGTGGTGTCTTGTGAAATTGATGAAGATGTTTTCTTACTTTGCTTGTGTTTTGTCAACTTGCATGTGTTTTGTCAACTTGCATGTGTTTTTCTTAAGTTGCTGTTCATTGAGCTCTCAGGGCCACCGTTAAAAAACTGGCCAAATCAACACAGAACATGGTGGTAGGATGCTTTATAGGACAGGAAATAATTCATAACATTTTGGTGTCTGAATAAAAGTGACAGGTACACAGACTAAAGAGTGAACGACCAATTTAATGCACGAGAGACACAACTGCATTGATGCCACTTGCGGGAACACAACTGCATCTGCAACTGTAAGGTCTGACTGTCTTCTACCTCTTTTCTTGCTCTGTGTTTCCCCCCTGTTTCTTGTTGCTTTCCATTCCTCTTTCCTCTACCTGGAGCCGGGCGGGGCCTCCTGTTCACTAACTGCGCAGCTGAGCTTCATCTCCTCATCAACTCCACCTCTCAGTCTACAAAACCCCAGCTCATCTCTCCTGTCGTCACTAGCTCGCAACCCATCATGATGTCAACCATTGGTTTGTGAGTTGCTGTTTCCAACCAGGGACTTTTAATTCTGACCAGTGCCAGCATGGATTTTTGGAGTCAGAAGACCACAGGGTGGAGCTGATGAGGGGAAAGGGGTGGGTCTGAAGTCTACAGGGATATACATTTATGGACAATAGCATGTGCTACTGAGCATGTGGCTACTAGTTCTGCCAATAGTGCTGCACACATTTATACAATTCAGCGACGGCGCAAAACACCTTGTTAGACATGTCTTATGTGGCCTTAAGCACATCAACCAGCCCATGCTTCCTGGCAAACGATGCCAAAGACAACATACAGTGCCTTGCATAAGTATTCACCCCCTTTGGACTGTAAGGGAAAATTCAACTGACCAGTTGTCTCACTACAGTGGCCTTGGCAAACAGGGAGTTTGCTACAGCGGACGGACACAGCAGACAGGCACTGAGGAGGATTTCATATCTTTTTCATATTACGTTTTATGAAGCACCTCTTTGTATTAATTCTGGCATGTCTTCTTTTTGTCATACTGTCTTGTGAAACGCCTCTTGGTATAAGTCCTGGCTTTTTCACCTTCGCAGCCAGTTGTTCCATCCTGAGCACCCGTGTAAACTCTGCAGAGCTTACTAATATAAAGACTCAACGGCAACTCCAGTCTGAGAATTTCATTATTTCAAATCTCAAGATGAATTTCCATCACAGGACTTTTCTACATTTTGTCATGGTTCATATGGTTCATATTTCATCGTGAGTTTATGTAATGGACCAACACAAAATAGTGCATCATTTGGAAGTGGGGGGAAATATTACATGGTTTTCACAATTATTTACAAATAAAAATCTGAAAAGTGTTGAGTGCATATGTATTCACCCCCTTTACTGTGAAACCCCTAACAAAGATCTGGTGCGACCAATTGCATTCACAAGTCACATTTACAAGTCACATAATTAGTAAATAGGGTCCACCTGTCTGCAATTTAATCTCAGTATAAATACACCTGTTCTGTGACGGACTCAGAGTTTGTTGGAGATCATTACTGAACAAACAGCATCATGAAGACCAAGGAGCTCACCAAACAGGTCAGGGATAAAGTTGTGGAGAAATATGAAGCAGGGTTAGGTTATAAAAAAATATCCAGAGCTTTGAACATCTCTCTGAGCACCATAAAATCCATCATAAGAAGATGGAAAGAATATGGCACAACCGCAAACCTACCAAGAGGAGGCCGTCCACCCAAACTGAAGAGTCGGACAAGGAGAAAATTAATCAGAGAAGCAACCAGGAGGCCCATGGTTACTCTGGAGGAGTTGCAGAGATCCACAGCTGAGGTGGGAGAATCTGTCCACAGGACAACTATTAGTCGTCTACTCCACAAATCTGGCCTTTATGGAAGAGTGGCAAGAAGAAAGCCATTGTTGAAAGGGATCCATAAAAAATCCCGTTTGGAGTTTGCCAGAAGCCATGTGGGAGACACAGCAAACATGTGGAAGAAGGTGCTCTGGTCAGATGAGACCAAAATTGAACTTTTTGGCCTCAATGCAAAACGCTATGTGTGGCGAAAACCCAACACTGCCCATCACCCTGAGCACACCATCCCAACAGTGAAACATGGTGGTGGTAGCATCATGCTGTGGGGATGCTTCTCTTCAGCAGGTACAGGGAAACTGGTCAGAATAGAGGGAAAGATGGATGGAGCCAAATACAGGGAAATCCTTGAAGTAAATCTGATGCAGTCTGCAAAAGACTTGAGACTGGGGCGGAGGTTCATCTTCCAGCAGGACAATGACCCTAAACATACAGCCAGAGCTACAAAGGAATGGTTTGGATTAAAGAATGTTAATGTCTTAAAATGGCCCAGTCAAAGCCCAGACCTCAATCCAATAGAGAATCTATGGCAAGACTTGAAGATTGCGGTTTACAGACGGTCTCCATCCAATCTGACTGAGCTTCATCTTTTTTGCCAAGAAGAATGGACAAACCTTTCCATCTCTAGATGTGCAAAGCTGGTAGAGACATACCCCAAAAGACTTGCAGCTGTAATTGCAGCGAAAGGGGGTTCTACCAAGTATTGACACAGGGGGGTGAATACTTATGCACCCAACAGATGTCAACTTTTTTGTTCTCATTATTGTTTGTGTCACAATAAAATTTATTTTGCAGCTCCAAAGTACTATGCATGTTTTGTTGATCAAACGGGAAAAAGTTTATTTAAGTCTATTTGAATTCCAGTTAGTAACAGTACATAATGGGAAGAAGTCCAAGGGGGGTGAATACTTATGCAAGGCACTGTATGTCCGTGAAGGGGAACAGGGACAGAGATGGCCTCCCCCACTGACCAGGAGTGGTCAGTTGGAGAAAGCCAGAGACTGGGAGATGTTTGTGGAGGTGGGCCAGTGGCTTACAGTCCAATCACATATTGTCACTTCCACCCAAGACCTGACCTGATACCCTGGTCCACCCTGCGAATCAGCTACCTCGTAGAATTGACAGTACCCGGGGAGGATGCTGTTGATGAAGCCAACGAGAGGAAAAGGCTGCGGTGTGCAGACATGACATTTGAGGCAGAGCAGAGAGGCTGGAAAGCAATAGTTTGGCCTGTGGAGGTTGTCTGAAGGGGTTTACTTGCAACTTCCATCATCAGGTTGCTTAAAGATCTGGGGATTCATCGTATAAATACCTTACATAGTGGGGGTTTGCAACTTTTGTTTACAAGAATAAAAATGAAATTTGAATATAGACATACTGTTGCTATTCTGTCGCCGAATCAAGTGACGAATAAGACAAAGTCACGTGACGTACATACATTCCCACTTAATCACATACTAATTGCATTGATGTAGTCATCTATGGAGAAAACTTGCATACAACCCAGGTAGTTAATAGTTGAAATGCTACACTGGGTCTGAAGGGTCAAGCATGTTTTTCTCCAAAAATAAAACACGGTCCATGGAGCTAAAGAATGGTTCTGGATGGCTCACAGTGCCTCAATTTCACCAATCTGAGTCTCGTTTTGGCTGCACAGTGTTTAACTGAACAGTCCAAGGCTTATTGCATGGATTATAATTTTATATTAATCCTATAATCAAAATGAGTGAGATTGAAGACAAAATTTGGGTTGATAAGCGATCATAAATCAGTCTGTAAACATAACTTAGTAGGCAACAGGCCTCTACAATATTACTGCTCTAATTCTTGCTTCACAGACATAAACAAGAAGGGCACTCAGAGAATACCAAGGCTCAAAACTATAAAACTACTTTGATTATGTCTTTTCATCTGTGAGAAATCTACAAAACAGTAAAAAAATCTGAAAAGTACCTATCTTACAATGTTATAGAAACTGAACAAAGATCCTGGATCTGCCCACTGATATGGATCTGAAGTTATTGACTTCTTTTCTGAGCCATATTGCATCCTTCCACCATGTTTCATGATAATATGAGCAGTAGTTTTTGCATACAGCCAAACAAACCTAATGCCTCGCCTGGTGAAAATGCAGCAAGGGAGAGCATAAACAACAAAGATGGGTGGATGCGAAACATCTTGGTGATATGTAAAAAACAAATGTAATCTGGGAGGAAATGTGCTCCTTGTGCAAACATAACTAAAAAATGCAGTTTTGTTGTGTGGAATTATAATTTCGAGGAGACAGGGTTGGCAGCAGAGTACAATAGCTACAACGATATAAATGGTGCTGAAGCTGGTTTTCCTCTTATCATATAATTTGCAGAAAATAAAATTGTTTTCCTGACTGCTGTGAAATATTTCCAGTGACCACAAGTCATGCAGTACAGATTAAGGCTTTGGAATGTACTCTGCGTAATCCTCTGGTTAGTCTGGCAGCCTCGTGTGTTTGGACTAACATTCACTTTGACAACCTGTGGGAAAAGCCGGGTTCCTGGGTTAGGGTTATCACTCATCGCTCATTTGTCATTTGTCTGCCACTTTTCCTGTACCAGTGTGTGAAAAGGCCTTCTCATTAATTGCAACAACAACAACAACAAACAAAAAAAACTGATGGAATGAATCCTGATAATAAAACTGTTAGTAAGAACAAACAAGTACATGCATTCAGCTGCCATGCAACCACTGCTCATGCCAACATGCTGTTCACAGCAAAGGTTGAAACAGCTGCAGCACGATGGACCCACACACCTGGATGCCAAAACCATTTTTAGAACCCGACTTACATCGGTTTGTAAAGTAACTGCTTTCACAGTTCGTGCAAAGCAGTCACTCAGTTCAAAACATAGCACAAGATATATCATTAGACCACAATAGGAAAAATCTTATTCTCTCATTTATTCTCATACATATTTCAATAGCACTGTTCACTTTACATTGACGAAAAAACTCACCATCATTTTGTTTCTGGGTTTGATCGACTTCTCCAACCAGCAACTGACTGTTCTGTTCTTCAAAAAAGTGACGGGCATGGAGATCACTGTTGAAGGGATTTTTCCTCTGCTTCAGCAAAAGAGAAAGATTATAGGTTGCTCAAATGGGCCTGTTTTGGTAAATGATTTGTATATTTTCATATATTGGCATGTGAGGGAGCAGGTTCCCCGGGAGCTACTAAACAATGTTCTGGTAAAATCAAACAAGTGTATTTCCATCTATTACTTATATATGAACAAAGGCTGGAATGACTTTCGTAAATGAGCCAACAATTTTGTCTTGCATACAAGTGACCTGATCTTTATTTAGTTTTAGTTTGAGTGTTATTGACTGGGGGTGCATTCAGTTCTGTGTGGAGAATTAAACTTTTTAATTATATTGTATCTCCAGACATGTACCTACCTTTGTGGGTGACTGAACGACTGGTTTCTGTGTATCAGGTAGTGGGTCATAAGGGCTCTGGTTATGGTACCTGTTGAAATGAACAAAATTGTATTATATATATGTATATGTGCAATTATATCTTGAAACTTTCTGTATACCATATCTGCCCTTGTACATAAACACGGTGTAACTTGCACATATATGGACACATCTATCCCAATTTCTCCTTATATTTATGTACCAACAGCGTTTTAGAAATGCTTGGGCAATCATCCTGTGCCACTGCACTTACACCTACTCAGTAACATTTCAGTACAAACCACTTAATTTATTTAATTTTCTACATTTTGATTCTATTGTCTTTTCATGTTTTTACTCTCGAGTCTACCTCATTCTGCTTTGCCTGCTGCTGTCACAACATAATTTCCCCAGTGTGTGGATTAATAAAGTTTTGTCTTGTCTTATTTTCTCGGTCTTTAAAAAATCTTTTATTTAGATTTTGATTAAGAAAATCTGGGCACTCATCAAAGTGCAGTACACTGGGTTGTTTACATCAGACTTGTTTTGGTCAGTGAAATCACCAGCTAAACATTGTTTACAATCCTGATCGCTCCAGTGGAAAACAGGAACATGTGAGACCTGACCCTTTAAGAAGATTATTGAGGGGTATGGGGCCAATGTGCACAACTCCACTCACTACGTTCAGTCACACAGAAATAATCTACTCTACCAGAGCCACATGTGGTGGAGCTCAAAACAGACAACACAGATCATGTGTTCGATTTGCACTTTGCGGAGTTAAAGTGATGGGAACTTTGATCATACACATGAAGTCAATACAGAATGTAACATGTCATTTCCACTTAAATCTAACTTTATTTCACTGTTCAATTTGAAAGGTGTCTTGTGAAATTCTGTGTACCTGATTCTCAACAAATCACTCACAGAACACCTGCCGGGACTGGAAAAACATCCTATCTGGACATTTTCTAGATGCATCCAAACATCCTTTGTATATATATATATATATCTGTTACTAACATAAATTCCACTTGTGCTTTAGAATGCAGGTGAAACAAGCTGTAAACACAGCACTGCGTCTACACTTCCAGTTTACACATTCACTTAAAGTTGAGTTTCAGGTCAGTGGAGATGTGTGATTCCTTTTCATTCTGGATTCAGTGTCAAAACAAGGAAAAGATCGGTCTCTTTAGTGACTAAATGCTCAAAGGTTGTGTGACCAAAAACAGCTCAGTAGAATGTGTATATGTGATTGATTGTGTTTGCTTTGGTTGTGTGGTCTCACCTTCCACTGCTGAGCTGCGAGTGAGGCTCCTGCAGGAGTCCACAGAGAACAGGTGGCACAAACACTTCTTTATTCTCACTGCTGACAAAACTGGACTGCTCAGGCAATATCTGAGAGAGCTCCACTGCAACACACAACACACACCGTTACACATATTTGGAACACACGCTGCATTATTTATAGCATCACTTTGTATCCTCTCATGTTGTAAATATTGTAATTTTGTGGATGTGTTCATCTACACGTGACAACTTTTGCACTTCTGTCCGTCCTGGGAGAGGAATCCCTCACATGTGATGCTCTCTGAAGGTACTATGTGTTTTTTTCCTGTTAAAAAGCATTTTTTTTGTAGTTTCTCCTCATGCTTGACGAGGGTAAAGGCAGAGGATGTCACACCTTGTTAATGAAACAAATTGAGACAGTATGGGCTATACAAATGAGATTGTATTGATTGACTGATGATGGAATCATGCTCACTTTACAATGAAAAAAAAGGAGAAACGCAGGACGTAGCAGACTCACATATAGTTAGTGGTTTATGTGTGTGTCTCATGGAGGCCCTGATGATGTCCGAGCCATGGATGCGATCCTGATGACGAAGCTGCTTGGTCTCGTAGAACCATTCTCCAGTCAGGTACCTCAGCTGGCCCGTGTCACTCACATTCCTCTGTAGCTCCCTGTGTACAGAAATGTCCAACAGAAATGACACGACTCCATTAGGCTGAAGATACATTTCAAAAATGTTGGTATAAGAAATGTTATGTTTCATTCTCACATGCAGGTAACTAAGGTAACATATACATAAGCTTTCTATAGTTGAATTAGCGATTCTGCACAGAGCTGTTAACATGGACCAAGGGGACTCACAGGACACGGTGCTCGTCAGCCTTCTTCAGCTCAGCATCTCTTTTCAACACTGCCAGGATGGTTTCCTGCTCCTCCTCTGTCAGGTAACTCAGGTCGATCATGGTGGCTGCTCCTGGAAGCTCCCTGGCAGGCCACCTCAGTTCCTTCGAGTAAAGTCACTGTTAGTGGTTTACACAGAGTGGCTGATATGTGCTTTGCCCATGGTATGATATGGTGAAAGCTCTTCTTATAACATTCACTCTTGTGGAGGTTTTGCTTCAGCTGGGGTTGTTCTCTGTGGACCAGTTTGAGCCTGAAAGAAAATACATGAGTCAATACTAGAATGTGCTCCTGTGAGCAGTTTTCTGGACAGGTCAGTTTGCAACTGTTGAGTAAAAACGCGAACGCGTTCACTGTCTCTGGACCAAACAACATTTTATGGCACCATGTAATGATAGACAACATTTTACAATTTTTGAGAGATTATCCCTATGAAATAATGTAGTTGAAGCCCAAAACCTCCTGATATGAACATTACCTGAGCCCCATTTTATTCTAATAAAGTGATGCAGAGCAGGGTTAAATGTTTTAGTCGTGACCGCCAGTGATCCGTCAGAAGAAGAAGAACAGCAGGTGGCAGTATGCACCTCGGAGTTGATTCAAAGGGACACATAGACATTGATTAAGTGGCTTTAAAAGAGATATGGACTAAAACAAAACTTATTGTGACATAACGTCCGAGGTAAGACGTAACCTCTGTATGTCGCTCTTTGATCTAAACTTTATCGTTTTGCTCTTGTTCGGCTGTTGGTCCAGTGAGTGTTAGTTGTAGAAAGATATCATTGGAATCGGTGGAGTCTGGGCTTGATGTTAGCACGAAGAGGCATGTTGGACATGTGGTTAATTTGTGGGCTGTGAACTTAGTTCCAATTTCTAATTTGTGAACTATGAACGTGAACTGGTTTATTCTAATCTTTATGAACTGAACTTGGCGGTAGCTCTTTAAGTGTGAGCTTACAGAACACTGATCATATGACTGCTCAAAACTCATGGGTCAGACCCCAGATTCCAATCATGTTTGAGGTCAACGTCACACCTGTAAAGTTTTGTGACATTATCTTGCACAGACAGACAGACAGAGAGACACAGACAGACAGTTAGATAGAGACAGACAAACATACAGACAGACAGAAAGACAATAGACATACAGACAGACAGACAGACAACAAAAAATAGATATACAGACAGACAGGCAGAGAGACAGACAGGAAGACAGACAGATATATAAACACCTACCAAAGTACTAAAACTTTCTCTGTGGTTTTTCCTGCTACAGGCGGTGGCTCCAGGACTCATCTTACACAAAGGTGCATCCTGTCCACAACAACATGTTATGACCTGCTACTCAAGCCAACACTTGGTAAAATATGAACACTCCTTTTCCTTGAATTGTAAATTCACACATTGCTGACTATTCTAACTTAAAACTCTTTCCCACTCCTTCCTCCCCCTGACTACCTCCATCTTCCATTCCTCTGTCTACTACTAAAGAGGGGAGTAACACACAAGAGAACCATCAACTGGTCTGGAGTGTGGAAACTGTTGTCAAGTCAACTGTCAAACAATAATATACATTTCTGAATGAAATGATTTGGGTTTGTTTTTCTTTTACTCTTGCAGAGCTGCTGTCTTTTCTTTAAGAGACATCAGAGGGAGTAGTGGGAACTTGGCAAAAACGTCCCTTGATTAGTTTGAAGATTTCTTTTTCATGATAAAAATGATTTTTTGTGTCAAAATGACCCCAATTACATTTTTTTAATGTGCTTACTAAAGAAAGTAGTAACATATTTCCGCTGCTGAGGATAAACATAGTTATTTAACTTTGTTTAAGTAGGACTTGTGCTTGCACTGTATTTGGCTCTCATTGTGTATTACTTATCCGAGAAAGGAAGTTATATTTGCCTTGTGTTCTTAACAGAGTTAAAACTGAGCTGTAAATAGCCTGGCGCAACAATATAGCATTTTATTTCCTCACAAAAAGGAATGTTGCATGTCCAGTTTCTCGGAAAGTGGCAATGTATCGGCCTTAATTCCTGATTGTTTAAGCTGTGACTTCATCACTATCAGACTTCCTCAAGGGACCCCACGATTTAAACAGCTACATGACTCTGATTTGCAAATATATTTTCTATTAAACTTATATTGTGACCTTGGGTTCTTACCCTGTTTTAATATAAAATGAGTTTAGTTTTCACCTGTTTATTTTTCCGTATTTTCACTGCAACTACCTACCTTTGTGTTGTTCTCCATTTGTGTCCTGAAATGTTAAAACTGTCACATTAAGTGATTAAGGACAATAACCAAGCAAATAAACAAACTTGTTTCCTTTTTGGTATTTCTATTTAGAAAAAGAAAACCTGTATGAAAAATAATGTCTGTCTCTGTAGCAACAGATTTCAAATTATAAAAGCAGGAGTTGATGCACTAACTGAATACTAAATTGAAAGTATGCTGTTAAAATAGCAGCAGTGAGTTGAAACTGTTGACAACCAACATAGAGCCTTATAAATCACTACTAATCTGAAAAGCTTGCTATGGAAGTGATTGTGTTGAAGTAGTAGCACACACTGTGACTTCAGCAATCCAAGTCTGGGTAAGACCACATGACATAGATGCAGATACCTGGTTCCTATTTCTAGACTTAACATTTTCTATGTCACCAACAGCTCTAGTTTTTTACTACCCTGATGGCATCAGTATCAGAGTCACAACATCAAACGTCATGTTCCTGGGCAGCCACAGTTACACAGATGGGATCTGAGTTAAACCGGATTAAAAGGATAACATGGATTTTAATTTCATTATTAGTTTGTTAAGTAACTAAAATAAATTAAAGCAGGCAGTTATACAAGGCCGCCCCGAGGTCCCTTCATGAAAATCTACACCAGATTCCACACTGGGAGTATTGTCAGTAAACTCAGTTCATAGGCCTGTTAGAATGATGCAACATCCGCTACAGCACCAGCCGAGCTGACAATCACATAGTTTCACTGTGATGAAGGAGTGAAACAGCTCAAACCTTCAGAGGTTCTTATAAACCTCACCGACCATTTGAATCAGAAAATAAGTGTTTCCCCCTCTGCTGTCATTTTCACCTCCTCCCAAACAGCACTGACAGTCCACAAGAACCATGTTAGCACAGCACACAGAGGAAAGTGCAGCACATAACCCACAGTAAAGACAGAGTTAGTCTCAGTGTAAAGTCAGAAAACAGCCTGCTCACCTCTGCCTGCCGCTCCTTGCTCAGTAACAACTTCACTACAACAGGATCCCGGTCTGCTGCAGGAGGGAGGAGCTGCAGATCAACCAACCATTGGTCATCTTATGTTATAAGTAATTTCATGATGATTTTCTGTTTTAGGTTGTTATGCATCTCAGCTGCCTCCACATTAAACAGAGTAACAAAAGTGTTCAGTTCCCTCTGTTTACTTTTCCTGCACTGAAATTTCTCGACGCATCCCTGAAGGAGTTTAACAAACTTATTCAAATCAGACAGCTGTTCTCACAGAGCAGGTAAATGCTTGGCAGGAGAGTGATACTGCTTTCCAGTTGCACTTGCCACAGCACACATGACTTACAAAGCTTCCACACTCATATCAAACTCAGCAGTGATCTCACGCACAAATTGGACTATTTGACTTTTGTTTCACTGCAGCTCGGGAAAAAAAAGTGGACATTTCACCAGTGTCCTGTGTTTTTACAATTCTCCGTCTGAATGAGGTTTCCGCCTCTCAGCCACCAGCACAATACCTGTCTCTCCAAAAACGTTTGTCCATTTCACCCTGAACGGGTATACAGACAAAAGGGCCCACCCTGAACAACATGTTAGTCTGCTGATTGATTTAATTCTGTTTTGTTGCAGGGACAAATAATTCCTGTTATGATAATTTCCCCCTTTTTTTGAGTTGATTTCACATGAGTGATTGCGTAAGATAGAGAGTTGAGTTGGTGCCACCAGTGGATGAATGATGTGTGCTAGAGAAAGGGCTACACATTGATGCAGTGTATGAATGTGCTATAAAGCACTTTGGGGCTGAGGGGGTAGATTTGATCCCATTCCGCAAGCCAAAGGGTCCTTGGGCAAGATACTGAACCCTAAAATTGCCCCTTACCATAGAGAATGTGCTGCACATAAAAACATAGATGCACAGGATAAATGTGTGTGTAAATGGCAAATGGTCTGTATTTACATAGCACTTTTCTAGTCTTGATGACCACTTTGTGAACTCTGTGTCTGAGTGATAATTTTATGAATACATCAAAGCACAGCTGTTGTTTTTAACTTATGTGTCCAACAAAACTGAGTCTTTCTAATCTACTGCTGCACAGTATGATTTATCTCTGTGTCCGATTATCAGTGGTCCTTCCTGCAGAAGAGGATGAGTAGTACAGTTCGATGGTTGTGTGGTGCTGTCTCAGTCTGCCACTGATCAATCACAGCGTGTGAGGCTGCAGAACATCAGGTCAGACACCATAGAGAGCAGCACGGGGGCACCTCAGGGGACTGTCTCCCCTCTTGTTTACTCTCTACACCTCAGACCTCAGATAGTGTTCACAGTCCTGCCACCTGCAGAAGTGTTTGGATGACTCTGCCATTGTGAGCTCTTTCAGCAGTGTAGGAGGCTGGCTGAGTATAGACGTGTAGTGGACAGGTTTGTGGAGTGGTTATGGACTAAACCACCTGCCACTTAACATCACAAAGACTGAGGAGGTGGACTTCAGGAAGGGAAGGACTGTTCTGAACACAGTCACCATCAAGGTATCAGTGGTGGATGTTGTCAAGGAATACAAGTATCTGGGCCTCCATGTAGACAATCAACTGGACTGGTCAAGAAACACAGACACCACACAATGTTTACGGAACCATGCTGCAGATGTGTTATCACTCGGTGGTGGCCAGCGTGATCTTTTACGCTGAAGGGTGCTCTGGCAGCAGGGTGAAGACAGCTGACACTAACACACTCAACAAGCTCATGAGGAAAACGTGCTCTGTCCGGGGGAATGGAACTTGAGTCTGGTGGAGGTGACAAGAGGAGGATACTGAGGAATTATGGACAATTCCTCTCACTCCATGCATGGCTGGTGTCACACTGCACCTTCAGTGGCAGCCTGAGACCACTGCAGAACCACAGAACCACCCAACTGTACTACTCATCCTCTACTGCAGGGAGGACCACAATGTGCAATATTACTATGTTTAGCATCATACTAGGTTCAATATCAATATATTAGTACTTCCATATGAACTACTCACGTTATAATTATTATTGCTACTCTCTATTGCCACTTTAGTTTAAAATTAGTTTACTGTATGGCAAAACTTATTTTATGTTATTTTTTATGGCTCTTTCTTTTCAATATATTAGAACAGGTTCTGCATTATCTCTGTATACACTTAAGCTTTTATTCTCACTTATATTGTTTACACGTAAAACTCTCAATAATAGTTTTGTTCTATTTACCATGTTGTATATTTTACTCTTACTCGGAGTAGGCTGGGACAAACACATTTCCTTTGAGATGAATTAAATTTATCTTATCTCATCTTAGTAGCAGTGAGATATTTAACACTGCACAGCCTTTAAAAGCTGAATAGCCTAGTTGTGTTGCAGACACTGGTCACAGATCCCAGTGTGAGTCTGTCACCTATGTGTGTTCATTTATCAGTTAACCCTGTATGACTTCTTGAAATACTCAAACAGAAACAAACAGCACAAGGTGTCTGTATCTGGGTTATTAGACCCATTCTTCTTAACAATGAAAGCATCCCGCTCATTTGGCATTAAACACTTTTAATGTGAAGGAGTAACAGCAGGAAATATTGTTGATATTATTGATATTTGAAAGGACAACAGATATAAAATATCTTCCAGTTCTACAATATGATTGAATCCATGCCATCATGGGTATGCTTCAGTGTTCATAAATAGTAAAGATGGTAATTATTATGAATTAAGAATTAAAAACTAAATAAGCAATTTTTTGCAATCATATTTCCAATAAAGTTGGACATACAGTTGCAGTTGCAGTCATGTAATAAAAGGTCTGCATTGACTGTGGAGGTGTAGGGGGACCACAGCTGATCACACCTCCCTGACCACCCGGGTCCCCATGGTGTTCTCTCCCCTCCCCCACCCTGTCCCGACTACACCTGAACACACCTTCCTGACCCCGCTGGTCCCCCTAGTTATCGAAGGTCAGTGAGAGCATGGAGGAGGACAATTCCTCGGCGGGAGAGAAGAACATGGCATCGATGGAAAAACGGTTGAAAACTCCGTAAGTACATGATGTCATTTAACTAAAGTCACGTTGGAACTTGACCAACACTGTTTTATACAATGTAGAGCACCACATGGCTCGCTAATGCTAATCCTAACCTCGCCTAGCTGGTTGCTGCTGGGTATTGAGACATATTCTTTGCAAAAACTAAGAATATGAGCTGGTGTTTCATGGTGTTTTAGGTCGCAGGCTGTATTTTACCAGCTACATTAGCACGTTTTGCAGTTTAAAGCAGGCAGGTGCTATTCAGAGTGAGGTCCAGGGATCAGGAGAGCTGCAGGCCTCTTCTAGATGCTTCTTCAAATGTGCAATAACTTGTGAAATGAATTAAACTAAAAGCTCAGAGCCAACACAGCCACACAAGCAACTTAGAACTCCAACTGAGGCTGGTGAGATGTTAATAAAGAAAATCCTTCATTGCTTCTCCTATTCTCATTAGTAGGTGTGGTATGAGCTTCATGAATTTACATTTTTTTGTGTCTAGTCTACATCATCTTTATAACAACTTTACAGGAGTGGGTTTTTTTTCAGTCATGGACTTGATTTGCTTAATGTCCACAAGGAGTAAGAAGTTGTATTGACTTACCAACTCCTATAGATGTTTCCATTAGAATTTAGAAAATGGTGTGTTTCTTGGGTCAGATGTGTATAGTGCAGATTTGTTTGTGTTTAACCTGCAGACAGAAGATTCATCTCACCCGTTACCGTGCGCGCATGTGTCGCCTGAGGGAGCAGCGGGTTACGTGCTTGGCCATGCACAAGGATTACAATGAGACTCAAACCGAGGTAACATCATTGCAGCCCCCGCCATGATGTGACAGCTGGGTATTCAGTTGTGATACAATATTTAGACTGCAATGTTTAAATCCAGTCTTGGTGAAACCTGGGGGATCATGTGAAAATAGCTGGGATGTTGATTGTTACTTTAGTGGGAATAAAGTTTAGATACATTTAACCTTTTATAATGTGTACTGAATAAACACTAGTATAAAAGGATGCTGATTTCTTATTAGGTAATTGTTGAGATTGCCAAATAAACCTGGAAAAGCATGCTGCCATCCACATATTTTATAGATAAATATGATTTAATATTTTTGATACATTCCTCTTATGGTAGTAATTAGTTTGTTCTGTCTATGTTGTTTAGCCCCCAGGAAGTCCAAACCAAGAGAGGGAGAGCTCATCACCATCAGGATCTTCAACCCAGCAACAGGCAGATACGTCCCTGGTGATGGTCAAACCCTTCTTTTTGATTGTTACATAACACAGCCCTCCTAATTACTCCTCCTCAAGTAGACACACATGGAAAAGGAACAACAAATCTACCAATGTAGAAAGAACCCTGAGCACATTGTTATCGTTTCTCAAAATTATTGATTTGTAAAAATAAAAACAGGCCTATAGGACATTACATACATTACTGCTATCTTAAATATCAAGTATAATTTTAAACCAAGGATGAGCATTTTAGTGCTTTCAAAATTTCATCCAAATGATTCCTGCTAAAGCAATTTATATTACAGTATAACAAGTTGTACAAGTAAGAACGCAGTTTTACAGATGCAGTGTCTGGTCTGACGTTTAACATTTAAGCAAAAAAGAGGATATACTGTAACAAAAATGCAACATCAGCTAATCAGGTGCAATCCAACTCTTGTGAATATGAGTCAGTCAGAAAGTATCCAGACAAAACAAAACTCTTCAGAATCAGACAGTACCCTGTACTTCAGCCTTATAGCCTAATAATGTTCAGTTCAGTGAGGAAAGTGGCAACAAAGTGCTGTGTTTATTTTGTAATTAGCTTTTGTTTTGTTACACAGTCAGTTGTTTAGCACACCATTTAAAAAGATCAAATAGGTTTGTATAAAAAATATTTAACCGCCTTGGAAAAAAACCATTTCATGATCTCAGTTTCATCCGCAAAAATGAAAGCAGATTTTAGTAAAGTTTCGATTTTTTTAAAAGACGGTTTCATCTTGTGACATAAACACAGTTTTTCATGACGTCAGTGCCGTCTCATCATTGTCTCATTGCACTACAACTAAACATTAATTCAATAGTTGTGTGAAAACTATGGACCAAACCTAAAACTACATACAGTAAACAATTGTCTTCCTTTGTGCAGCCCCTTATATTTTACTTTGCTTCTGTTACCAATAGGAAAAACTACTACGTTTGTATTGTAAGCATGTGTCTGCCCTTGATATCTGCTTGTCTCCAGCTCCATCTTTTTAATGATGTGCCGCTTTGTGTCTAAATGAGTTGAAGAAAAACTAGCAAACATCGTACTAACGGTACATTCAATGCAGAGTTTTTGATGCAGAGCACAGGTTTCTCTTAAAGGGATAGCTCACCGAAAAATGGAAATTCACTCATTATCTACTCACCATTATGCCCATGAGGTAAACAGCATTGCAGCAGAATCCACTACAATTGAAGTCTATCATGACCTCTTCTTCAGACGTGATAAAACAACAGAAATAACATAGCATGACTCCATGCTGCTACTGTGGTGTCATCCAAGTGGTCGCAAGCCCAGACATTCATTAGATATCAGAGGACATTCAGGCTTAAAACAAGGTGTAAAGTACCTTGTTTTGAATGGAATATGAATGTCCGAGCTTGCAGACACTTGGATGACACCACAGGAGCAGTATGGAGGCATGTTATGTGTTTTCTGTTGTCTTATTACGTCGAAAGAAGAGGTCACCATTGACCTTAATTGTATTGGATTCTGCTGCAGCAGGGTTTACCCCTGAGACTCCAGAAGGGTTTTGTGGACTCAAACACTTCATCCACCCCTCCATCACAGTGGTGAGTAGATGAAATGTCTATTTTCAATTTTCAGTGAACCATCCCTTAAAGTGATTTGGCAAGATAGAAAATTGGACCACTTGTAACAGATATAGATAGATAGATGGATACTTTATTAATCCCGTGGGAAATTTAGGTCATCCAGTAGCTTATACACTTAACCGACATACATACATAAAACACATATACACATAGGTAGAACATTGCATAGGTAGAACATGATACAGCAGATACAGGTGCATGAATGGGTCTGAACCTATGGTACAGAATGCAATGATGTGATTGTGTCAGTGTCTAGTATGAAAGTTTTCTTGTGCTGCTGGAATGGATAGTACAAAAATATATATTTATAAATAAAAAAAAAACAATATATATATAAAAATATATATGAATATGAAGTGGTAAAAGGTAAAAGTCTGTGCATGGGGCTAGTATAGCCAGTAAAGGGATGGTATATGATGAGATGAGAAAAGTAGAGAAGGGGAGGGCAGACTGAGGTCAAGTCATGCAGGGAATACCCCCCCCCCCCCCCCCCGTGGAGCGCCGGTGCTGCACAACAAAGTCTCAGAGATGCAGTTTCTCGGCCTGACGAACCGTGGTCTCTCAGTCAGGTAGTCAGTGATCCAGGATACCAGGTGGACGTTCACACCCATCTGCAAGAGATTGTCACTCAGTCGGAGGGGCTGGATGGTGTTAAAGGCACTGGAGAAATACAAAAACATGATTCTCACAGGACCTTACCCCTTGTCCAAATGTGTGTGGGGGGGGGGTGCAGCTGTGGAGAATGGTAGAGGGCTGGAAGCTGGAGGGAGTGGGGCCACACTGGATGTGGTCAGTGCAGGGGAAGGGTGGATCTCTGGGATGTGAGGGTGAGGGGGTTGTGGCATGCAGTGAGCAGGTAACAGCAGCAGATGGGGCTGACGAGGGGGATGTAGGAATAGGTGTTAAACAGTCATTACTCCCTGGAGCAGGGTTGTCAAACCTATTGTAAAAGTGGTTAAACTGGTTTGCTCTCACCACATCCCCCTCAACAGTGCTGCAGCTCTTCTTGCAGCCTGTGATGGTTTTCATGCCATCCCACACCTCTCTCATGTTGTTCTCCTGCAGCTTCTGCTCCACCTTCCTTCTGTATGACTCCTTTGCCTCTTTCAGCATGGTCTTCAGCTCTCCTTGTACGCGCATCCGCTGTGCTCTGCCGCTCTGATATGCTTGTTTTTCACTCTTAGGAGTATACAGATTCTGTCTACAGTCCAGGTACATACATCCTATACCTCACCAGCTCAGATGATGAGGACTCAGATGAACCCCTGACAAGAACTGAGAGCCTAATGGTAAGTTTGCATAATGAAATCAGCAGGACACTTGACTGTCATTAACCTCTGACTAACATTTCTTGCCAATAATTTGACTATTCTATTCTTTTATATTTTATTTTCAGTTGGCCCACGAACACATTGAATGCATCGCCAATATGTTGGATGCATCAGGGGCCTCTAGAGCTGCAGTTGTCTTGCATGTGAGACTGCAGAAGACTCAGAGCAACCTGAGGGTCCTCGAGGCCAAGTTGATTTGGTGGAAGAGAACACTTGGGCAGGAATGAGACGACCTAGTACTTCTCCAGATGAAGGCAAGAGGAGCGCAGAAACTGGAAGCTCTGATAACACCCACCTGAGAATGTTTCATTTAGGAAAGTACAAAGAAAAAGAGGTGGTGCCAGAGTTTAAAGTTAGAAGCATCACTGTATGTTCTTGCCCCAGCAGTGCCTCAAAAATCAGTTTTCCATTGAAATCATTAACAACAGCAATCCAATATTTGGTCCAAACACCATAATAAGCTAATTTACAACAGTTTTTAAATGAAGTTACCTTTGGTTTACTCTGTTGTTAACAGAAGAGCAACTGTCTTTTCATAACCTAAACAGTTACTAATCCATCTGACTCAGTAACTAGTCAATCACATTGCTCGACATAAATATAATTTATTGGCCCTGGACCATCAGATATATCAAACCCCAATGAATGTTCTCATCATTCTTTATTTTAACAGATTCTTCCGGATCAGAGAGAAGATGGCAGCCTGACAGGGACAGAGATTATGGCACTACAAAAGGTATGACACATTAAATGCAATGGAATATTTACCTATTTAATTTAGCAAATTTTTTTGTTAATCCTTCAAATGTTTGCTTTTATTTTATAAATATGTAGTTAGTTTGTATGACCCTGTCATTCTCAGTAACAACACCAGTCTTCATACTGGAACAAATAAATATACAGGTAACTATGACAAAGCAGTTCATAAATAGAAATATTTCAATTCATTTAACTGCGCAATTAATTGAATTTACTTAGTTAGTAAAGTGTTCTAGTTCTAAACCCGGCTGTTTTGAATGTTGTGTTCTCTTGTCCTGTATTGATGCTTTGGTGCTACTTCAGAATTATTTTTTGGTCCTTAGTTAGAAAAGAAAGAAAACTCTTCTGCCAGAGTTTATGAATGGACTGCACAGCTTTTAGGTTTAACATGTTTTTGCTGATCTTTTGAATTTCATATGTTCAGCTTTGTAAATCTTGTAGACATATTAATACTACCGGGTAAATTGTCTAGTTTGTAACAGGTGATTAAACACCAAGGTCAGATTAGGTTGAGACTTAGTAGTTTATGTGAAAATTGACTCTAACCTGTGGTTTAGTATTTCCTGACTTTAGTCTTGACACATGCCCACTGATTAAAAACCTCCACTATACTGGGTTACAAGTGAAACCAGGTTACAAGGGAAACCTAGTTGTTCCTGGAGATCCAAACCGAAGTTAGTTTTTCCCGCTTCACGGACAACCTCACAACGGTAGCCCCCCCCCCCCATCTACCACAGTGACATGAAACATGGGATGTGAAGTGCAACATTGGTTATTCGGCACTTTCAAGATGCAATTAAAAACAATCCCCAAAAAGTCTGCATATTTGATAAGAAACGATGATTCAGCAACACTCTGTTGACCTCAAACCATTTGATTCACTGGGCTCACAAAGGACAAAATATTCGTGTAATATTCGGTCTCCGATCCTAATTTTCTTTTTTTCCCTGTCTTTTCAGGCAGAGGATCCTCCTTGAAGAGACGCAAGCAGTGGTAAAAACCCTCAGTCCTTTCATAGAGTCTGGTTAAGTACCCAGCAAAGCAGAGTGCGTTGCCTGTATCAAGGCTCCACAAGGGGCCCTCAGAGGACGCAACTGGCAGAAGTGAAGTTCTTTGTTAAAAACCCACTATGCCATGTATCGTCAAGTGCATTTCTGTTTGCACATATGTTGATTCACACTTGGTTGAAATTTGGCTCATCTTTTGGTCCAGTTTCCAGTTTCCAGTGCAAGTATTGATATGCATGCCTTGATTTAAGGGGTGTAACCCCCTGTTCTGTTCCCATATTCCTGCAGTTCCTGCAATTAAAACCTGTATTTGCATACTGGTCCGAGTTGAGATCATTAAAATGAATGTTAATGCAATGTTCCAACTTAACGTTAGATGGTTGTCAGTAGCACTTATCTACAGTTATGTTGATAGTATGCTTATAATCTTGAGGGGTCTTGGAGGAACACAAGTGTGTGTGTGTGCGTTAGAGTGTCTACACAATAACACTATTTTTGGAGAAGATAAATTGCAATTCAAATGCAAACACACAGCCACCAGTCATTGCTCTTACATCAACTGCACCTTTAAACCACAAGGTGGCAGAAGAGACCTGGCGGTTACTGGTGAATGTTTGCTGATCTATCAAACTGGTTTCTGATACTGATGAAGAGCTACATGAAGATTTCAGCAATTAAACATAGTCCATCCATGTGATGTATACACATTAGACTAGCTTTACCTACTGGAGTTTGTTGTGTTGTTTTTTGATGCGACATGGAGTGAGCAGATATTTCAAACATATATTGGTTTGAGTTCACTGATGTCATAACACATTTAAATTTATATCTTTTCTCCCATGATCATTCATGGTCCTAAGGGCCCATGGTTGTGATTACGGTGCTACTTGGAAAGAGGAGAAAGAATGGGAGAAAAAAGTGACGATAACTAACTCCACATCCAACCAGTTCATAATGGAAAGTTCTCAACGTTGATTTTTTACAACAAGCATGTTACTGTCACATACATTCTGACTGCTGAAGATCTGCTGACATATATATCATTATTTGTGGATATCAAAACTCTTTGAAATCACATGATGTTGTATCAAAGAGAGGTTTTCCGTTTCCCAGAGAGTCTGAATCCAGAGTAAACAGTTCATGACTGTTTCTTAGACTGGAGAGTGAATAGTCAAATAAGGTTATCTATCTGAGCCCACTGGGAAAAGGAAGGCCTGCGTTCAACAGTCAGGCTTTTATTAACTTGCCAATTCTTTCTATCATGAAAGTCAGTGTCTCACACAAACACACACTTGCATCTTTCTAAATGCTTGGCAGGAAAGTGATACTGCTTTCCAGTTGCACTTGCCACAGCACACATGACTTACAAAGCTTCCACACTCATATCCAACTCAGCAGTGATCTCACGCACAAATTGGACTATTTGACTTTTGTTTCACTGCAGCTCGGGAAAAAAAAGTGGACATTTCACCAGTGTCCTGTGTTTTTACAATTCTCCGTCTGAATGAGGTTTCCGCCTCTCAGCCACCAGCACAATACCTGTCTCTCCAAAAACGTTTGTCCATTTCACCCTGAACGGGTATACAGACAAAAGGGCCCACCCTGAACAACATGTTAGTCTGCTGATTGATTTAATTCTGTTTTGTTGCAGGGACAAATAATTCCTGTTATGATAATTTCCCCCTTTTTTTGAGTTGATTTCACATGAGTGATTGCGTAAGATAGAGAGTTGAGTTGGTGCCACCAGTGGATGCATGATGTGTGCTAGAGAAAGGGCTACACATTGATGCAGTGTATGAATGTGCTATAAAGCACTTTGGGGCTGAGGGGGTAGATTTGATCCCATTCCGCAAGCCAAAGGGTCCTTGGGCAAGATACTGAACCCTAAAATTGCCCCTTACCATAGAAAATGTGCTGCACATAAAAACATAGATGCACAGGGTAAATGTGTGTGTAAATGGCAAATGGTCTGTATTTACATAGCACTTCTCTAGTCTTGATGACCACTTTGTGAACTCTGTGTCTGAGTGATAATTTTATGAATACATCAAAGCACAGCTGTTGTTTTTAACTTATGTGTCCAACAAAACTGAGTCTTTCTAATCTACTGCTGCACAGTATGATTTATCTCTGTGTCCGATTATCAGTGGTCCTTCCTGCAGAAGAGGATGAGTAGTACAGTTTGATGGTTGTGTGGTGCTGTCTCAGTCTGCCACTGATCAATCACAGCGTGTGAGGCTGCAGAACATCAGGCCAGACACCATAGAGAGCAGCACAGGAGCACCTCAGGGGACTGTCTCCCCTCTTGTGCGCTCTTGCAGCAGTGTAGGAGGCTGGCTGAGTATAGACGTGTAGTGGACAGGTTTGTGGAGTGGTTATGGACTAAACCACCTGCCACTTAACATCACAAAGACTGAGGAGGTGGACTTCAGGAAGGGAAGGACTGTTCTGAACACAGTCCCCATCAAGGTATCGGTGGATGTTGTCAAGGAATACAAGTATCTGGGCCTCCATGTAGACAATCAACTGGACTGGTCAAGAAACACAGACACCACACAATGTTTACGGAACCATGCTGCAGATGTGTTATCACTCGGTGGTGGCCAGCGTGATCTTTTACGCTGAAGGGTGCTCTGGCAGCAGGGTGAAGACAGCTGACACTAACACACTCAACAAGCTCATGAGGAAAACGTGCTCTGTCTGGGGGAATGGAACTTGAGTCTGGTGGAGGTGACAAGAGGAGGATACTGAGGAATTATGGACAATTCCTCTCACTCCATGCATGGCTGGTGTCACACTGCACCTTCAGTGGCAGCCTGAGACCACTGCAGAACCACAGAACCACCCAACTGTACTACTCATCCTCTACTGCAGGGAGGACCACAATGTGCAATATTACTATGTTTAGCATCATACTAGGTTCAATATCAATATATTAGTACTTCCATATGAACTACTCACGTTATAATTATTATTGCTACTCTCTATTGCCACTTTAGTTTAAAATTAGTTTACTGTATGGCAAAACTTATTTTATGTTATTTTTTATGGCTATTTCTTTTCAATATATTAGAACAGGTTCTGCATTATCTCTGTATACACTTAAGCTTTTATTCTCACTTATATTGTTTACATGTAAAACTCTCAATAATAGTTTTGTTCTATTTACCATGTTGTATATTTTACTCTTACTCGGAGTAGGCTGGGACAAACATTTCCTTTGAGATGAATTAAATTTATCTTATCTCATCTTAGTAGCAGTGAGATGTTTAACACTGCACAGCCTTTAAAAGCTGAATAGCCTAGTTGTGTTGCAGACACTGGTCACAGATCCCAGTGTGAGTCTGTCTCCTATGTGTGTTCATTTATCAGTTAACCCTGGCTGTATGACTTCCTGAAATACTCAAACAGAAACAAACAGCACAAGGTGTCTGTATCTGGGTTATTAGACCCATTCTTCTTAACAATGAAAGCATCCCGCTCATTTGGCATTAAACACTTTTAATGTGAAGGAGTAACAGCAGGAAATATTGTTGATATTATTGATATTTGAAAGGACAACAGATATAAAATATCTTCCAGTTCTACAATATGATTGAATCCATGCCATCATGGGTATGCTTCAGTGTTCATAAATAGTAAAGATGGTAATTATTATGAATTAAGAATTAAAAACTAAATAAGCACTTTTTTGCAATCATATTTCCAATAAAGTTGGACATACAGTTGCAGTTGCAGTCATGTAATAAAAGGTCTGCATTGACTGTGGAGGTGTAGGGGGACCACAGCTGATCACACCTCCCTGACCACCCGGGTCCCCATGGTGTTCTCTCCCCTCCCCCACCCTGTCCCGACTACACCTGAACACACCTTCCTGACCCCGCTGGTCCCCCTAGTTATCGAAGGTCAGTGAGAGCATGGAGGAGGACAAGACCTCGGCGGGAGAGAAGAACATGGCATCGATGGAAAAACGGTTGAAAACTCCGTAAGTACATGATGTCATTTAACTAAAGTCACGTTGGAACTTGACCAACACTGTTTTATACAATGTAGAGCACCACATGGCTCGCTAATGCTAATCCTAACCTCGCCTAGCTGGTTGCTGCTGGGTATTGAGACATATTCTTTGCAAAAACTAAGAATATGAGCTGGTGTTTCATGGTGTTTTAGGTCGCAGGCTGTATTTTACCAGCTACATTAGCACGTTTTGCAGTTTAAAGCAGGCAGGTGCTATTCAGAGTGAGGTCCAGGGATCAGGAGAGCTGCAGGCCTCTTCTAGATGCTTCTTCAAATGTGCAATAACTTGTGAAATGAATTCAACAAAAAGCTCAGAGCCAACACAGCCACACAAGCAACTTAGAACTCCAACTGAGGCTGGTGAGATGTTAATAAAGAAAATCCTTCATTGCTTCTCCTATTCTCATTAGTAGGTGTGGTATGAGCTTCATGAATTTACATTTTTTTGTGTCTAGTCTACATCATCTTTATAACAACTTTACAGGAGTGGGTTTTTTTTCAGTCATGGACTTGATTTGCTTAATGTCCACAAGGAGTAAGAAGTTGTATTGACTTACCAACTCCTATAGATGTTTCCATTAGAATTTAGAAAATGGTGTGTTTCTTGGGTCAGATGTGTATAGTGCAGATTTGTTTGTGTTTAACCTGCAGACAGAAGATTCATCTCACCCGTTACCGTGCACGCATGTGTCGCCTGAGGGAGCAGCGGGTTACGTGCTTGGCCATGCACAAGGATTACAATGAGACTCAAACCGAGGTAACATCATTGCAGTCCCCGCCATGATGTGACAGCTGGGTATTCAGTTGTGATACAATATTTAGACTGCAATGTTTAAATCCAGTCTTGGTGAAACCTGGGGGATCATGTGAAAATAGCTGGGATGTTGATTGTTACTTTAGTGGGAATAAAGTTTAGATACATTTAACCTTTTATAATGTGTACTGAATAAACACTAGTATAAAAGGATGCTGATTTCTTATTAGGTAATTGTTGAGATTGCCAAATAAACCTGGAAAAGCATGCTGCCATCCACATATTTTATAGATAAATATGATTTAATATTTTTGATACATTCCTCTTATGGTAGTAATTAGTTTGTTCTGTCTATGTTGTTTAGCCCCCAGGAAGTCCAAACCAAGAGAGGGAGAGCTCATCACCATCAGGATCTTCAACCCAGCAACAGGCAGATACGTCCCTGGTGATGGTCAAACCCTTCTTTTTGATTGTTACATAACACAGCCCTCCTAATTACTCCTCCTCAAGTAGACACACATGGAAAAGGAACAACAAATCTACCAATGTAGAAAGAACCCTGAGCACATTGTTATCGTTTCTCAAAATTATTGATTTGTAAAAATAAAAACAGGCCTATAGGACATTACATACATTACTGCTATCTTAAATATCAAGTATAATTTTAAACCAAGGATGAGCATTTTAGTGCTTTCAAAATTTCATCCAAATGATTCCTGCTAAAACAATTTATATTACAGTATAACAAGTTGTACAAGTAAGAACGCAGTTTTACAGATGCAGTGTCTGGTCTGACGTTTAACATTTAAGCAAAAAAGAGGATATACTGTAACAAAAATTCAACATCAGCTAATCAGGTGCAATCCAACTCTTGTGAATATGAGTCAGTCAGAAAGTATCCAGACAAAACAAAACTCTTCAGAATCAGACAGTACCCTGTACTTCAGCCTTATAGCCTAATAATGTTCAGTTCAGTGAGGAAAGTGGCAACAAAGTGCTGTGTTTATTTTGTAATTAGCTTTTGTTTTGTTACACAGTCAGTTGTTTAGCACACCATTTAAAAAGATCAAATAGGTTTGTATACAAAATATTTAACCGCCTTGGAAAAAAACCGTTTCATGATCTCAGTTTCATCCGCAAAAATGAAAGCAGATTTTAGTAAAGTTTTGACTTTTTTTAAAAGACGGTTTCATCTTGTGACATAAACACAGTTTTTCATGACGTCAGTAGCGTCTCATCATTGTCTCATTGCACTACAACTAAACATTAATTCAATAGTTGTGTGAAAACTATGGACCAAACCTAAAACTACATACAGTAAACAATTGTCTTCCTTTGTGGAGCCCCTTATATTTTACTTTGCTTCTGTTACCAATAGGAAAAACTACTACGTTTGTATTGTAAGCATGTGTCTGCCCTTGATATCTGCTTGTCTCCAGCTCCATCTTTTTAATGATGTGCTGCTTTGTGTCTAAATGAGTTGAAGAAAAACTAGCAAACATCGTACTAACGGTACATTCAATGCAGAGTTTTTGATGCAGAGCACAGGTTTCTCTTAAAGGGATAGCTCACCGAAAAATGGAAATTCACTCATTATCTACTCACCACTATGCCCATGAGGTAAACAGCATTGCAGCAGAATCCACTACAATTGAAGTCTATCATGACCTCTTCTTCAGACGTGATAAAACAACAGAAATAACATAGCATGACTCCATGCTGCTACTGTGGTGTCATCCAAGTGGTCGCAAGCCCAGACATTCATTAGATATCAGAGGACATTCAGGCTTAAAACAAGGTGTAAATTACCTTGTTTTGAGTGGAATATGAATGTCCGAGCTTGCAGACACTTGGATGACACCACAGGAGCAGTATGGAGGCATGTTATGTGTTTTCTGTTGTCTTATTACGTCGAAAGAAGAGGTCACCATTGACCTTAATTGTATTGGATTCTGCTGCAGCAGGGTTTACCCCTGAGACTCCAGAAGGGTTTGTGGACTCAAACACTTCATCCACCCCTCCATCACAGTGGTGAGTAGATGAAATGTCTATTTTCAATTTTCAGTGAACCATCCCTTAAAGTGATTTGGCAAGATAGAAAATTGGACCACTTGTAACAGATATAGATAGATAGATGGATACTTTATTAATCCCGTGGGAAATTTAGGTCATCCAGTAGCTTATACACTTAACCGACATACATACATAAAACACATATACACATAGGTAGAACATTGCATAGGTAGAACATTGCAGATACAGGTGCATGAATGGGTCTGAACCTATGGTACAGAATGCAATGATGTGATTGTGTCAGTGTCTAGTATGAAAGTTTTCTTGTGCTGCTGGAATGGATAGTACAAAAATATATATTTATAAATAAAAAAAAAAACAATATATATATAAAAATATATATGAATATGAAGTGGTAAAAGGTAAAAGTCTGTGCATGGGGCTAGTATAGCCAGTAAAGGGATGGTATATGATGAGATGAGAAAAGTAGAGAAGGGGAGGGCAGACTGAGGTCAAGTCATGCAGGGAATACCCCCCCCCCCCGTGGAGCGCCGGTGCTGCACAACAAAGTCTCAGAGATGCAGTTTCTCGGCCTGACGAACCGTGGTCTCTCAGTCAGGTAGTCAGTGATCCAGGATACCAGGTGGACGTTCACACCCATCTGCAAGAGATTGTCACTCAGTCGGAGGGGCTGGATGGTGTTAAAGGCACTGGAGAAATACAAAAACATGATTCTCACAGCACCTTACCCCTCGTCCAAATGTGTGTGTGTGTGTGGGGGGGGGGGTGAAGCTGTGGAGAATGGTAGAGGCTGGAAGCTGGAGGGACTGGGGCCACACTGGATGTGGTCAGTGCAGGGGAAGGGTGGATCTCTGGGATGTGAGGGTGAGGGGGTTGTGGCATGCAGTGAGCAGGTAACAGCAGCAGATGGGGCTGACGAGGGGGATGTAGGAATAGGTGTTAAACAGTCATTACTCCCTAGAGCAGGGTTGTCAAACCTATTGTAAAAGTGGTTAAACTGGTTTGCTCTCACCACATCCCCCTCAACAGTGCTGCAGCTCTTCTTGCAGCCTGTGATGGTTTTCATGCCATCCCACACCTCTCATGTTGTTCTCCTGCAGCTTCTGCTCCACCTTCCTTCTGTATGACTCCTTTGCCTCTTTCAGCATGGTCTTCAGCTCTCCTTGTACGCGCATCCGCTCTGCCGCTCTGATATGCTTGTTTTTCACTCTTAGGAGTATACAGATTCTGTCTACAGTCCAGGTACATACATCCTATACCTCACCAGCTCAGATGATGAGGACTCAGATGAACCCCTGACAAGAACTGAGAGCCTAATGGTAAGTTTGCATAATGAAATCAGCAGGACACTTGACTGTCATTAACCTCTGACTAACATTTCTTGCCAATAATTTGACTATTCTATTCTTTTATATTTTATTTTCAGTTGGCCCACGAACACATTGAATGCATCGCCAATATGTTGGATGCATCAGGGGCCTCTAAGAGCTGCAGTTGTCTTGCATGTGAGACTGCAGAAGACTCAGAGCAACCTGAGGGTCCTCGAGGCCAAGTTGATTTGGTGGAAGAGAACACTTGGGCAGGAATGAGACGACCTAGTACTTCTCCAGATGAAGGCAAGAGGAGCGCAGAAACTGGAAGCTCTGATAACACCCACCTGAGAATGTTTCATTTAGGAAAGTACAAAGAAAAAGAGGTGGTGCCAGAGTTTAAAGTTAGAAGCATCACTGTATGTTCTTGCCCCAGCAGTGCCTCAAAAATCAGTTTTCCATTGAAATCATTAACAACAGCAATCCAATATTTGGTCCAAACACCATAATAAGCTAATTTACAACAGTTTTTAAATGAAGTTACCTTTGGTTTACTCTGTTGTTAACAGAAGAGCAACTGTCTTTTCATAACCTAAACAGTTACTAATCCATCTGACTCAGTAACTAGTCAATCACATTGCTCGACATAAATATAATTTATTGGCCCTGGACCATCAGATATATCAAACCCCAATGAATGTTCTCATCATTCTTTATTTTAACAGATTCTTCCGGATCAGAGAGAAGATGGCAGCCTGACAGGGACAGAGATTATGGCACTACAAAAGGTATGACACATTAGATGCAATGGAATATTTACCTATTTAATTTAGCTAAATTTTTTGTTAATCCTTCAAATGTTTGCTTTTATTTTATAAATATGTAGTTAGTTTGTATGACCCTGTCATTCTCAGTAACAACACCAGTCTTCATACTGGAACAAATAAATATACAGGTAACTTTGACAAAGCAGTTTATAAATAGAAATATTTCAATTCATTTAACTGCGCAATTAATTGAATTTACTTAGTTAGTAAAGTGTTCTAGTTCTAAACCCGGCTGTTTTGAATGTTGTGTTCTCTTGTCCTGTATTGATGCTCTGGTGCTACTTCAGAATTATTTTTTGGTCCTTAGTTAGAAAAGAAAGAAAAATCTTCTGCCAGAGTTTATGAATGGACTGCACAGCTTTTAGGTTTAACATGTTTTTGCTGATCTTTTGAATTTCATATGTTCAGCTTTGTAAATCTTGTAGAAATATTTATACTACCGGGTAAATTGTCTAGTTTGTAACAGGTGATTAAACACCAAGGTCAGATTAGGTTGAGACTTAGTAGTTTATTTGAAAATTGACTCTAACCTGTGGTTTAGTCTTTCCTGACTTTAGTCTTGACACATGCCCACTGATTAAAAACCTCCACTATACTGGGTTACAAGTGAAACCAGGTTACAAGGGAAACCTAGTTGTTCCTGGAGATCCAAACCGAAGTTAGTTTTTCCCGCTTCACGGACAACCTCACAACGGTAGCCCCCCCCCCCCCCATCTACCACAGTGACATGAAACATGGGATGTGAAGTGCAACATTGGTTATTCGGCACTTTCAAGATGCAATTAAAAACAATCCCCAAAAAGTCTGCATATTTGATAAGAAACGATGATTCAGCAACACTCTGTTGACCTCAAACCATTTGATTCACTGGGCTCACAAAGGACAAAATATTCGTGTAATATTCGGTCTCCGATCCTAATTTTCTTTTTTCCCCTGTCTTTTCAGGCAGAGGATCCTCCTTGAAGAGACGCAAGCAGTGGTAAAAACCCTCAGTCCTTTCATAGAGTCTGGTTAAGTACCCAGCAAAGCAGAGTGCGTTGCCTGTATCAAGGCTCCACAAGGGGCCCTCAGAGGACGCAACTGGCAGAAGTGAAGTTCTTTGTTAAAAACCAACTATGCCATATATCGTCAAGTGCATTTCTGTTTGCACATATGTTGATTCACACTTGGTTGAAATTTGGCTCATCTTTTGGTCCAGTTTCCAGTTTCCAGTGCAAGTATTGATATGCATGCCTTGATTTAAGGGGTGTAACCCCCTGTTCTGTTCCCACATTCCTGCAGTTCCTGCAATTAAAACCTGTATTTGCATACTGGTCCGAGTTGAGATCATTAAAATGAATGTTAATGCAATGTTCCAACTTAACGTTAGATGGTTGTCAGTAGCACTTATCTACAGTTATGTTGATAGTATGCTTATAATCTTGAGGGGTCTTGGAGGAACACAAGTGTGTGCGTGTGCGTTAGAGTGTCTACACAATAACACTATTTTTGGAGAAGATAAATTGCAATTCAAATGCAAACACACAGCCACCAGTCATTGCTCTTACATCAACTGCACCTTTAAACCACAAGGTGGCAGAAGAGACCTGGCGGTTACTGGTGAATGTTTGCTGATCTATCAAACTGGTTTCTGATACTGATGAAGAGCTACATGAAGATTTCAGCAATTAAACATAGTCCATCCATGTGATGTATACACATTAGACTAGCTTTACCTACTGGAGTTTGTTGTGTTGTTTTTTGATGCGACATGGAGTGAGCAGATATTTCAAACATATATTGGTTTGAGTTCACTGATGTCATAACACATTTAAATTTATATCTTTTCTCCCATGATCATTCATGGTCCTAAGGGCCCATGGTTGTGATTACGGTGCTACTTGGAAAGAGGAGAAAGAATGGGAGAAAAAAGTGACGATAACTAACTCCACATCCAACCAGTTCATAATGGAAAGTTCTCAACGTTGATTTTTTACAACAAGCATGTTACTGTCACATACATTCTGACTGCTGAAGATCTGCTGACATATATATCATTATTTGTGGAAATCAAAACTCAAAACTCTTTGAAATCACATGATGTTGTATCAAAGAGACGTTTTCCGTTTCCCAGAGAATCTGAATCCAGAGTAAACAGTTCAAGACTGTTTCTTAGACTGGAGAGTGAATAGTCAAATAAGGTTATCTATCTGAGCCCACTGGGAAAAGGAAGGCCAGCGTTCAACAGTCAGGCTTTTATTAACTTGCCAATTCTTTCTACGGCTGAATCGAAAACCAAGGGGAAGTGCAGCACGACAAAGAATCTTCTTATTGCTAATGGAGACGCTTTGCCAAGCAGGATGTACCTTGTACATAAAGTCCCTCTGTGTGGGGCACTAGAAAAACTGCTGCACCTGTGGGCTCAGCAGATGAATTCTCCAGACATCGTCGAATCCTCACCACTTGATCCCACATCAGTCAGTTTGCACAAATTCAGCTGCAGTCCGGTTTAATTTACCGCGGACGTTCAACTGAGCACAGTGTGACACAGAGAGCTGTGTGTGGGGGGCAGTTCTTCTAATAAAGAAGCTGTAACAACAGTTACGCTGTATGACTTCTGTGGTTCGTAGGAGACTGTCTAAAGTGTGAGACACAAGAGCACTGGTGTCACAGTGAAGTATTCATAATTATGAGACCACAACCTGGGCAGTTTGAGACGTGTCTGTGGACAGGCAGGCTCTGACAAAAGTATATGATGCAGATGCACACACACAAGCACACACACAGTGCTCAGTGATTTAGTTTTGTTCCATTTATTTGGATCCACATTAGCTGTTATTACAGAATATTATATAACAACGTGTCCTGCGCTTCACAGGGAAATTTGTCTGCAAACAAATTTAAGTCTTTATATTAATAAAATAAAACGATTTACGCATCTGTGTAAACATGTATTTATAGATATACTTACATAAGAAACAGTTAATACAATATAACAAGATACAGTTAAGGTTTCTATACATTACACACACAACCAATGTTCAAAAGTAAATAGAACATTAAATGTCTCACTACAGCCTTGAGAAAATATTAGTGACTCATTAAGAACTTTTCTGGGATTCTCTAAATAATACTGGTATTACTATCACTCCCTGAACGGCAGTGTATTTTAACTGATCATACTTTGAGGTTAATCACTTGTGTCAGCAGATATTTCTCGTTGTTCACAGAGGAAGTTTAACAGACGGAACAGGACAGAGCAGCATGCGTATCCTCAACCTGCAGCCTGATAGGACGGCTTTGGATTAGATGAGCTGCTCTGTTTGGAGCCCCTGTGGGTTTGGAGATTCAACTGACTTAACCATTTTAAATCAAGGAATATAGTTCTACACATTTACCCAAGAAGATCATATTGTGGACCTGCTTTGAAGGATAACTCTGAACTGCCTCTTATGGTTGAATTAAGAATAATACATTTTGACACGGACACATTTCATACTAGTTTGAATTTGACCAGTTATAAACCAAATGAATGTTCTTTTATGTCTTACGTTTCAGTTTCAAAAAAATATTTGATACAAATATAAGTTTGTTACGCGAGAGGTCATTGGTATATATTAAATATTACAGGGACAGTGACACATTCTCTGAGCAGAACTCCCCTCATTTCCTTGGAGCTCATCAGTCACGTGTGTCAAGAGGAAAAACAAGTAAAATTTCCTATCCTTAAACATGATGGATGTCAAAATAAAAGTAATATCCAACCTTTTATAGTCAGACATACAGTGCCTTGCATAAGTATTCACCCCCTTTGGACTTTTCTACATTTTGTCATGGTATAACCACAAATTAAAATTTATTTCATCGTGAGTTTATGTAATGGACCAACACAAAATAGTGCATCATTTGGAAGTGGGGGGAAATATTACATGGATTTCACCATTATTTACAAATAAAAATCTGAAAAGTGTTGAGTGCATATGTATTCACCCCCTTTACTGTGAAACCCCTAACAAAGATCTGGTGCGACCAATTGCATTCACAAGTCACATTTGCAAGTCACATAATTAGTAAATAGGGTCCACCTGTCTGCAATTTAATCTCAGTATAAATACACCTGTTCTGTGACAGACTCAGAGTTTGTTGGAGATCATTACTGAACAAACAGCATCATGAAGACCAAGGAGCTCACCAAACAGGTCAGGGATAAAGTTGTGGAGAAATATGAAGCAGGGTTAGGTTATAAAAAAATATCCAGAGCTTTGAACATCTCTCTGAGCACCATAAAATCCATCATAAGAAAATGGAAAGAATATGGCACAACCGCAAACCTACCAAGAGGAGGCCGTCCACCCAAACTGAAGAGTCGGACAAGGAGAAAATTAATCAGAGAAGCAACCAGGAGGCCCATGGTTACTCTGGAGGAGTTGCAGAGATCCACAGCTGAGGTGGGAGAATCTGTCCACAGGACAACTATTAGTCGTCTACTCCACAAATCTGGCCTTTATGGAAGAGTGGCAAGAAGAAAGCCATTGTTGAAAGGGATCCATAAAAAATCCCGTTTGGAGTTTGCCAGAAGCCATGTGGGAGACACAGCAAACATGTGGAAGAAGGTGCTCTGGTCAGATGAGACCAAAATTGAAATTTTTGGCCTCAATGCAAAACGCTATGTGTGGCGAAAACCCAACACTGCCCATCACCCTGAGCACACCATCCCAACAGTGAAACATGGTGGTGGTAGCATCATGCTGTGGGGATGCTTCTCTTCAGCAGGTACAGGGAAACTGGTCAGAATAGAGGGAAAGATGGATGGAGCCAAATACAGGGAAATCCTTGAAGAAAATCTGATGCAGTCTGCAAAAGACTTGAGACTGGGGCGGAGGTTCATCTTCCAGCAGGACAATGACCCTAAACATACAGCCAGAGCTACAAAGGAATGGTTTGGATTAAAGAATGTTAATGTCTTAAAATGGCCCAGTCAAAGCCCAGACCTCAATCCAATAGAGAATCTATGGCAAGACTTGAAGATTGCGGTTCACAGACGGTCTCCATCCAATCTGACTGAGCTTCATCTTTTTTGCCAAGAAGAATGGACAAACCTTTTCATCTCTAGATGTGCAAAGCTGGTAGAGACATACCCCAAAAGACTTGCAGCGAAAGGGGGTTCTACCAAGGGGGTGAAAGGGGGTTCTACCAAGTATTGACACAGGGGGTGAATACTTATGCACCCAACAGATGTCAACTTTTTTGTTCTCATTATTGTTTGTGTCACATTAAAATGTATTTTGCACCTCCAAAGTACTATGCATGTTTTGTTGATCAAACGGGAAAAAGTTTATTTAACTCTATTTGAATTCCAGTTAGTAACAGTACATAATGGGAAAAAGTTCAAGGGGGGTGAATACTTATGCAAGGCACTGTGTAAGTTTGATCATCCACATTCAGATCAGATGCTCTTGACAATTGTTTTTGACTTGAAAGGGTAGTCTGCATTCCTGCTCATTTGAGTGTGTTGTAGATTTAAATTGAACTCGATCTTTAAAACAAAAGTTTTTGGACATCAGTCACGAAGGCTCACATAGGTCCCACAACTTCCATTTTACCACAGGACACCAACCAAGTCACAAAGTCCTGAGAACTCTGTGTAGATCTCCACTTTGTATTCAGGCATAGATAAAGGCAAGGAGGTAGGAGTTGTTCCTGGAGCAGTGACAGAGATGATGTTTAGGGCCCTGATCAGGGAGATGACCATGAAATCACGAGTCACTCTGAAGTCTACTACTGGGAGAAAGTGCAGGAAGAGGAACCATCTCCGTGGCCATCAATCAGGTCTTTGTGTTGAAATGCCACTGAGTTTCTCAGACAGCATTTAAAGGACTGAGATCATGAGGAAAAACATACTTTGACATATACATTAAAATCTATTGCATAATTACACGATGCTCCCATTACTGCCTTGACCTACAGGACGTCCAGTGAGTTTGGTTCAACCACTTGCTGGCTCAACTCCACCTGATCCATCCTGGCCCGTCTAACTTTGCTGTCCTATATTTGAAGAGGATACTCCAGTTATACTCTAATAATTACCACATTTAAATTGGAAGTAATAATATAATTAAAAACTACAATTAATCAGGTGTTATAAATACATATGGCAAACAAAAAAAAAAAATGTCTCTCCTTAATAAATAAGTACAGAGGCAATGGATTGTGGAAGCTTTCAATTTATTGGGAAGCAAAACAAAAATCTAACAAAAAATATAATCTGCAGGGACAATGCAACAAATATGCTCAGTTAATGGATTAGGGGCCACTTTCATGTTCAGGCCATATATCATATCCACACCCCACCCCTTGTCTGCAGGATCAGTTTTATATACACAAAGCACCGATCAACAGTGCTCCATTCTCCTGCACCACTGGACCTTTGTGGCCCCAACCCCACCTCTACCCCATCCCCCACTGTGCCCAAAGCACCCAGGTGCTGGCCTATGAAAACATGATCTAACCATGAAAGCAACCCAGGACATTCAGGCCGGAGAAAGGGGCAGCCAGGAGCTTTGTTAAATGGAAGAATAAATGACATGCCAAAAGCATCAAAAGCAGAAACAGCAACTCCTCTCCAATGCAATGCTGCCTCCATCGTACAATGTAGTGCTTCTGCTGACGTGAAACATGTGGTCCAATTCATAGAAATTGAAGTCATAAATTAGCAGATTTGATGGTGTTAATGAATAATTACTTTGAAACAGATCCCCAGTGTTGACAACCCACCACTCCCGAGCCACATATAACTGTACAAGGCATCATGCGAGTACAGAGAATATTCAGTGCCCCAGCAGCAAAACGTGTCATCTTTTTTAAAACTTTATATTAACTTTTTTGTTTCAAAAAAATCGTCTCAATCACTCAAAATCCAATTCTACAATCAATCATACCTATGTATAAACCCGAAGACCTTCCACATGAGGCAGGTCAGTGACTGTTCACATTTTGTTTGATAATGTCATCCTTTCGATAGGTAATCATAAATAAATACAAACAATATACAAGGAATGTCTACTGCAAACAATACATACAAAGAACACAAAAGAAAAAAGTGTGGTACACATTTTGCAATTGTCTTAATTTGAGGAAGTTTGGGGTAAATAATCATGATCAAAAGGAGACAACTTTCCAGCCTCGCCTGGAGAAAGAGGAACGAAAACAGTAAGAGACAACTCAAAAAAAATGTTTGTGTGCGTTTGTGTGCACACGCAACAACTCTCTTTTCTTTTTTCCATGTACACAAACGGTGATGTCAGAAGTCCCTCCCTTTAGGTGTTGAGTTTCTCTTAGTCCAGGATACAGTATGGGCTGATCCCTGTCCACATGAGTCCACATGATTTGAATGGCAGCCCACGCTCCCTCCTCCTCCTCCTCCTCCACTGTGACTTAGACGTGACGAGATTGGCACGATGTCCAGTGAGCGGGCTGGAGCCACTCTGAGTCACCGTGGTGTTATTCAGTCTTATTTGGGTCTATCCTTCTCAGAGAGGTGAGTTCATTAGGAGCAAACTGCAGGTTTGCTCTGATACTTGACTTTGTTGTGAATCATCTTCAGATGGGAACGACTCCCTGCCCCTCCTCAGGTTACATAAACTGCATCTGGGAATATACAAATCAACAGTGTTACCTCTTTTCTTGGGATGAAGAAAACAGTTGCAGGTAATACGAAGCCAGTGTGCAGACTTCTAATGCCCCCCCGATCTCCCCCTGCATAGTAATACATCAACAAAAATCCTCCAACAAGACAAATAAAGATTGTGTGTGAAGCTTATATTGCAAAATAAGAGCTGAGGTCATATTCACAAGAGATTTGTTATTTCAGCGAGCTATCTGTCAGTTACCCTCTCTATTTTCTGTCTGTGACGACTGGAGGGATAAAATGTGTCTGTAATCACGTCTGATGAATCACATCAACATCATTGATTTTGTTCCAGAAAATGAATCAGACATTCTGTTTCTGTCCTGTTGATAGGATAATTGTAAGTATTTCACATGTATATGTCCCGGACATGCCCAAAATGAATCCTACATGAGACCACAAGTGCAATTCTCAAATTTGTACTGGTCCTGAGCACATCGAGCTTCAGTCTTTCGCAGAACAAAGAAACTGACTCAATCAGTTCTTATTCGACAGAGGTGTAAACAGAGTGAGCAAAGCAGCCAGCTAAGAGTCCAGTGAGGGGGCATCTCATGGGGAAGTGATGGCACTGGCTCCAAATTCTGTCCTTTCACAGCCAGTTTTACTCAGACGAGGCAGAAACAAACATGCAGTTCATGGACAATGGAGTTGCAATCAAACAAACAGAAGGCGAGCTGTACCTAAAGATGCTCTATAAAAAATTCTGTAGAAAGAGCTGTGCAAAGGGGTCCTTCCCTGGAGCTCTGAGGGGGCTGAGACTGGAGGGACTAGAGGTTGTGGGGGACTGAGCCACAGAGGTCGACAGAGGAGGGGAGGAGAGCAGAACAGGAGAGACATGATAAGAGAAGAAAAGCTACGCTACATGTCTACAAGCACAGAATTCTGGAAATGGATGTCAAAGAACAATCACAGACCTCGTATCAGACCATAAAAAGTAGTTAGAGGTGGATACATAAAAGGCAACAAGCACTGCCCATTATTAATTTATTAATTCCAAAATATTAAAATTATTCTAATCTCTTAATCAGCTTAAAATTTGCTAAACTTATAGTTCACATGCTTCATTTACATCATCACTAGTTCACTCTGTTTATTGAACTTTGTAGATATATGTCAATATGGTATAAAATAAAACATAATTGTAGAATATTCCCACTCTTTCTATTAAAAGTTTTGGCTGAAGTTATTTATGCTGAAGTTGAAAATGTGCATAAAAACAGGAGGAATGAAACAATAGGAAACCTTGTGATATGGTCTGTTTTATCATATGGGAAAACTGTATTGATTCATTTTTGTGACGTGTGAATGTCATGTTTAGCAGCCAACTGACATTTAAAAGCTTTGACACGCACAACATAATTGAATCCCATTTCATAGAAAAATGACCAGCACTTTTAGCTACACACTTCTGATTTCAATTGATTGATTTGAATTTAATTAAGCATAAATATTAGTGTTAATCCAAGGCAGAAAAAGAGTAAGTAAACCCCAGAGCATTATAGCACTGAACACAGAGATCAGACTGGTTCTGCCAGCCTGGGTCACTAAGCTGTAACATGAGGAGGGATTGGGAGGGTAGAAGTAGACTTCAGTTACCTGAGCACCTGGGTTGGGGCTGAAGGGGTTGGCCGGCCTCATCACAGGCTGGTTGTACATCATAGTGGGCTGTGTTATCATCATTGAGCCCATGTGAGGAGGCTGGAGGGGAACGAAAACATTCAAATCTGTGGTCTAAATACTACATAAACCTAAAACCCTAAAACAAGTTCAGTTGGCTACAGAAGCGTGTGTGTTTGTGTATGTGAACTCCTCTCTACACACTGACAGGCTTCACATCTTTCGGGGCTGTTTGGGTTTAACTGTAGAGTAGTACTGTACTGAAGCTGGGAAAAGCATAATGTAAATGAGATAAATCACAATTATAGAAAGACCAAGGTGTGAATGAGTGAGTGACTACAGCCATTTCCATGTCCTGTGGAGGAACTCCTAAGAATTTGGTCCAGACTCTCTCCCCAGTTGTCCTTTTACATAAGGACTAAACAGTGGAGGGGGGGGCAGCTCCGACTGTGTTCTCACATCAACTCCTCTGGAGTTTAGGACTTTATACCAGCGGGCCAGGTTGACAAAGTCTACTGAAACATCGCCTTCACACGTACACCTCGCCTGTTGAAACTCTGGAGCATGCAAAGCAGCTTATGAGAATGAGTGAGTGTGTGTATATGAGAGGGAGAAAAGGGGAGCGTTTGTGTGTGACAGGAAGTGTCTCAGTCCTGCTGAGCACACAGTCCCAGCTGACTTACCATTGCATATGCCATCATGCCTGTCGGTGTGGTTGCAGGGTAGGCCATGACAGATGGAGCCTGAGGTGACAAAAAAAAAAGAATTAGGACACAACGATGCCCCCACTCACACCCGTAACAAATCGATTCAGGAATATGTCATAAGGAAATAATTCGTTCAATACCAGTTTCATATTAGCTCTGGTCCCCAAGGAGAGCTGTCACATGACAAAGCTAGCTCAGGAACTTGTGCTTTTCACTGCTTCATTCTAAACTCTGTTTGCCTGCACAGCTTTGACAGTAAATCAAGAATGCAGCTTGAACGGGTGAGTGAAGGAACTTCAGGTTGACAGACACAACTGATATTGGTTGCAGCCAGTTATTCTCTAGTGTTCGACAAATCGATTTAAGACTCAATTTTTGATAAAATGGTTACTTGACAACTATGAGTTAATTTCCGGCCGAGCTTGCAGTCTTAACAGTGACTAAAGGCAAAACATCGAAAAGCACAATTTACGTTCCAAAATCAAAAAAATGTCTAACAGCATAAAAGCAATATTACCATCACCTGCAAAACGTAAAAAATATTCTTATAATATTTTTATCATATGCTGCCTTAGTATCATTAGAACTGGGTATAGACATTCATGTCCAGTGATCACTCCAAAAACATCACAATGGAAAAAGGCTGAAAAAAACATTTATGAAAAGACAGCATTAATACAACGTTAAGTAGATAAAAAAAAAAAATCAAAATCAGAGAACGATACATTTTTTAAAGCGCCCCATAGTTAGAAGTAAAGGAGATCACAAAGCAGAGTGTGTTGTGTCCTGGAAGTAGAAGCTGGTAACTGGCAGGTGCAGGGCTCCTTATGGAAAGAGATTAGAGAGGGAAAAGAGTGAGTGGAGAGTCTTTCTTTGAGCAGCCCCTGCTTGTGATAACAGCCCCTGCAGTGATAACAAACCCAGATCTGTCTAACGCCCAGCCCTCTCGGGAAGGAGGATACGTTTCATTAACTATTCAGTCATTGGCGAGGGAGGCACAAGTGAGTCAGACATGACACTGGTGCCAAAATTGGTGCTTTCATCAGAGACTGTGCTTTTTTCATTGCACAGAGAGCGCTCCTTCAGAATTTCTCATCGCTCACAATGTTTGGTTTGTTTCAGGAGCATCTCACTCAGCAGTACTCAGACGCTCAATAACATGATTACGCTGATTTTTGCATCATAGACGGACGCTGACATTTGAATAAGTGGTCAACTTTTACTCCAATTGTTTTTGATTTGGCTACAACGTTGTTTACCCCTGTAACTCCAAAAGTTTTTTGTAGACTCACACAATTAAGGGATAAAGCTCAATCTATCGTCCCTTAGTGACTAACCACCTGGCTGCCTGGCTGAGAATGTTGAAACAGTGGTGAATTGTTTCCTCTGTCTCAATAAAGTTTTTTTCTTGGTCTAAAATGAAGGCCAGACCTAAAGACCTTAAATCTATATTAAAACATTTTTTTTACCTTGCTAACAAAAAATTTAAAAATCTTTATCAACTAAAAGATAAGTGCATGTAAATCCATATTCATGCCGACTGTTAATGATTTGATTCTGGGCTGCTGGGGGATTAGTGTCACTGGTTGTTATTACATTACATTACATGTCATTTAGCTCCAAAGCGACTTGCATTTGTAGAACACTCAGCATTTATGAGGGGCCATTTTAGGGGTTCAGTATCTTGCCAAGGACACTTAGGCATGCAGATGGGATAGAGTGGGATTCGAACCGGCAACCTTCTTGTTGCAGAGCACCCGCTCTATCCCCTAGGCCACGCTCTTGCTTTGGGAGGTTGATAACAGGAGTTGCTCTTGGCCTATGTTCCCACTGTTCTTTGCCCAACTGGGAGGAGTCCTATCACTAGTTCCAGGTATTCTTGGTGAGATGCAACACAGCAGCTTGTTTGCAACATTAAAACGAGGAATGAGTAAAGCATTGTGTGTTTAGACAAGCATCACAAGGAATTAGTATAGTATATACAGTTCATATTCTGATTGAGATATCCCCTGAATGTGTGCTTTGCTGCCTTGCTATGCATTTGACTGTGTAAATGTAGTTGAATTTGTGTTGGTGAGTTACTTTTTCAATAACCATCAGTAACTTTGGTATTTTGCAAATCACATAAGCTATTTTAGTAGGTCACAAAGAATCAAGCAGCAGGTGGTTGGATGGTGTGGAACAGAAAGAGCAGACTGGCAGCAGCTGAGTCCTTCGTGGGAGGACGGTGTGGCTCTGATCAGCAAGGTGGAGCTTCTCCCCCTCACCCTGTGCTCTATTCTGTTTACCTCCAACTGCAAGTGGGGCTTGTATTCAATCATTAAAATGAATATGTGAATAAAAATTCTTGACTCAGCTAGAGAACACTTCCCTCTAATCCTCGCTTTTTAAATACCGACAAAATTGTCTTATTTAAAAGTTTGAAGATAAAAGTCCGGTATGCTCTAGTTCTCAGGTAATTGAATTCATCTTGGATGAGGCTCTATCAGTCCTTATTACATTCAGATTAAATTTCATCTAAATAATTTGCTTCGTGTCCAGCCCGAGCTGAAGTTCTCCTAAGGTGACTTATAGGACAATGGATGAAGAAAATCATAGATTTTCAGGGTGATTCCTGTTTGGGGGGAATAAAACCAGACAAACGGTGGTAAGACCTACCATGGTTGCAGGGTTCCAGGTGGTGGAAAGTGCTGACTTGGGTTGCCAGTTGCTTCCACCCGTCAGCTTCCTCTCACCAGGCTGACTCCAGTGAAGATCACTACAGAGAATAAGTTTAAGTATTAGTTGTGATTAGCTGTGTCAGGTATATGGAGTTAAATATTTCTCCAGTTTACTCACTTCTTTGCTGTGCCGTTGTTCATTCCTAGATCTGAAGAAGCCAGAAGGAAAGTGATTAAGGCACAACCATGACAACAACACACTTAAGTTAAACAAACATTACAAAACGCAAAGCAATTTTTTAAAATCATTTAATTTATAAATACATTGTTTATTTCCATGCTATAGTTTTGTAAAATTATACAGTTATCATTAACTGTTTGGTAAAAGTGTCATTTGTTCAAGTAATCTGATAACTTTGAATTGATTCTATTAAGCAAATTATGAGGTCATAGTCACGAAAAGTTAACTTACTGCCGACAAGATTGGCCAGTGAGGAGTCCAGGTCATTGGACACAAGTCTGTTGGGTTGTTGGCCATTCAGGGTCATGCTCTGATTGGGTGAGGATGTCACTGTGGGTTTGAGGATGCCACCTAAAACATTGTAATCAAAGGGGGAAAAACAAAGGGAAAGGAAGGGAGGGATGGGGTAACATTACAACAGACAATAACACAGAGACAAACACGTGACAATACATACAATGCACACACACACACAAAGAGAGAGGGAGGGAGAGAGAGAGGGTTGTTGAGTGTTGATGAGGCAGTAAACAGGGCTCACAGAAAAAATACACACATGAACAGGGACTGTGTGAGAGGAATGTGTGTGGAGTCCACTCACCCAGTCATGCATATGCCAAGCAAAAAGCCAAGACCCCAGGGCGTGGGTTTAACCCCAGGATGAGGAAAAAGAGAAAAACAATATATGAGATTGTGACCGACTGCGAAACTAGTGAAGGCTTCAGAGATCCAGTGCTCAATGTTGCATTCAGAAACAAAAATACGTTGAGGCAAAGGGTAAACAGCTGATAACCTCAATCATAATCCTGGTGCTGTTGGTGACATAGTTAATCCAAATTAAGATATTTCTAATCAATCTCAACCAATGTGATTGATCAGACACATTTAATAATGCACAATGTGTTGAGTTGAGGCTATTACTGACTGCTGGTGTTTCCAGTAATGGGCTCATTTACTATTACACTTGCGTCTATTTAACAAATCAAATTAACAATTCACTTATCTTGTAATAGTTTACACAGCAGAATACAATCTTTTAATCTAAACTATTTAACAGCAGTGACGGATTTAGTCTGAAGTCTGAAAATGGGTGTGAACCAAGTCCATCCCATAAATATAGCACTCATGTAATAATCTAGTGATGATCATCAAGTGTCCTCAATGGACAGTAAATAGATCAAATGATTTTTATAGCCACAGAAAAATAGACACAGTTAAAATATTTTCCGTATCTGTGCATGCCAATTAACATTCTGATGAGACAGCACAAGCACATGGCACACAGGTAGATATAGACAACATATATCTTGATGTACTTGGGAGGATACTTCAGAAAGATCACATTTACATCCCTTAGGATTATGCAGTGCAATGCAGTGAAAATATCTACTTTGTTCTGAGCATTTTATTGAAGAAGGAATCCCTGGAACAGTCAAAACAAATCGCAATTAAAACTTCTGTGTTTGACTTCCGTGTAAAAATTTGTTCATACACATCTCAGGTCGACGATAGGAAAGTTTTCTTCAACTGCACCATCTTCCCATTAGGTTATTTTAAATCGTAAATTTTTTAAATCATCATCATCGTATCAGGCCGTCATGAAATACCGGGAGCGGGTGAGTGTGTGTGTGTGTGTGTGTGTGTGTGTGTGTGTGTGTGCGCGCGCTCCTAGATAATGGACACACACACAGGCCCAGGGGCTCCGCCCCCCGCCCCGCTCACTCGCTCAGAGACGCACATAGTGAGATCTGAGCTCATTCACTTGAAGCAGCCGCTCAGTGACTGTCTGCTTCTTAACTGTGGAACAGGGAAAACACAGAGTTTCTCTGGTCTCAGCTGCTCAGAGATCAGCGCTGCAGCTTATTGATCAGAGCAGAAGCTGCATTTGGTTTGTACCGAGCTTCAGTTTCGACGTCCGCCTCCAGTCTGACCTGCTCTCACGTTTTGTTTTAATATTTCGTCAACTAAAAAATGCGTCACATCCTATTACGGCCCGGCACTCTTCCCTGCAGGTCGCTAATTTATAATTTTCGAGCTCGATAAACTAACCAGGGACAAATCCCCAAAAAGAAAAGTCTGGGAGGAAGATAGAGAGTTTGGGTGGCGGTGAAAGCAAATGAATCTGTATGCATGCTTACCTGTATTAAGATTAAGATTAAGATACATTTATTTGTCCCAAACACATGCACAGGCACACTCATGCAGGTAGGGTAATTAAACCTCTGCTTTCAACCCATCTGGTGAAGGACACACAGAGCAGTGAGCAGCCATGTACAGCGCACGGGGAGCAGATGTTGGGGGAGTAAGGTGCCTTGCTCAGGGGCACCAGACAGGGTAGGGAGAATCCTCTTGGATTTTTGGACAGATCAATCCAGGTTCGTCTTTATGTTGTTTCTCTGTGGAGTCGGACCAGAGACGAACCAGAGACCTTTTCTGCCCATAGTCCAAGTTTCTGCCACTAGTCCACTGCCTCTCCCTCTCTGTATGCTTGATATGTGGCGTGTAAGTAGAGTAGTGTTTAAAATAAATTTTCCAGAGCAAGCACACAGTATCTGCTGAAAAGTAACAAGCTTGAGATGAGCAAAAAAAGCATAGTTCTGTGTTTCATTTATTTCAAAGAAGGCCTACACATGTATTCTGTTCTCCTCTTCATAAGAGTTTGGTGTTTTCTTTTTTTGTAACAGGTAAAAATAGCAGTTAATTGTCAACAGTTTTTTTTTGTCGTTCTATAATTTTATAAATGCAACAAACTATACTTTTATATATACTGTATAACTATATATATAACTTTATAACCTGTGTTATCAAATATGTTTTGCGGCTCCAGACAGATTTAATTTGGGGGAAGAGGGGGCAAAATGGCTCTTTCGATAGTAAAGGTTCCCTACCCCTGGTTTAGCCTCAACATACACCAAATTTGTCCCAAAACACTGCAAACAGCAGCAGGAGTTTTGATGAGGCCTGCTGACTCCCAAAGGGAAATGGGTAGAGAAGGTGTCAGTGTGTGTAGGATAACTTACCAGAAGAATCCAGGTTGTTAGCGTTAGTGTTGTTGCCAAATACTGAGTCAAAGTCGACGTTAAGGCCTCGAGAGTCTTGTGGCTGCTGTGGTGTTGGGGAGGCTGTAAACCCTGGTGAGGCCAAAAAGAAAATGAACTGTCAGATACTGACATCACAACACCATTGTTCTTCCCAGGACAAGACAAACACATTGAAATTAAACAAATTCACAAAATACTTTGCCTTGTAAAGCTGTTCACTTGCCCTTGTAGATCCAAAGTGAGCATGCCAGGGGCTATCATTAGAAGCCCATCCTGACCAGTGTTGTGTTTTCATTTCTTCGCAGTTTATGGTTGACTTTGCCTTTAAATTAATTCTCAGTAGTTGAGGGCAACAACCAGTGAAATGCTGTGACGCATGTCAGAACTTCCATATGTATTGTTTCTATGGAAGCCATGTATGCTGGTCTTGACATTGTACAAAGTGTCCAGATTGCAGTTCTACTTCACAAGATCCTCTCTATTAAATAATTAGAGTAAGAACACTGCAGTTTGGAAACGCGTTGATCCAAAGCTGAACAGTAAGTCAGCCAAAGAAAGTTATCAGTGACTTTTGATAACTGATTCATTGTCGCTTTCCAGCAAACATACCAAACATTCTCTGAGTGGGTTGGACAAAGAAGTACTTATTTTCTATAATTTAATAAAAGATATTGAGATTGATCTGCAGATAAATAAAAAAAGTAATTGTTTATGGCAGCTCTATAGAACACACCACCAAAATCTGACATTTACCATCAGTGTTTCTCAATTAAACTCCACTATGCTAGGAAAAAATGTATCTCACTGGATTCATTTCCCCAAATGAATACACGACCCACCGATCAGATATACTGTATTTCTGAGATCCAGATTCTGAGATCAACCTAGGTGTAACTACCTCTGAATAGACCAGCTACAGCAGGGTGCTCAAATTGGAAGAGAGTGGTGTAAGGGCTTGGCCCACAGAAGGAGTCTGACATACAGAAACAACAGCAGGCAGGCCGAGAACCAGACAGAGAGAGAAGCAGGAGGAAAAGGAGAGATTATGAAGATATGAGACCAGAAAAAAGCAGCAAGCAAGCCAAGCAACTGTGGGAATGGCTGTTTTACAGAGGAAAAACAAAGATCAGGATTTGCAGGACAAAAGCAGAGGAAGCCAGCACTCATCACAGGGCTAGACTTAATTCAAAACTAAATTAACTGCAACGGAAAACCACAAACACAATGCAGGCTCACAGATGTTTTAGGAAGTAAGGAGCGAGGAGGGCAGCATGTTCAAGAGGAACGCTTCGATTTTAACTTGGAGACGCCATTACAACTCACAAATGCTACTTAACATTATTAGGACCTGCATGTCAGCAATGTATCAGCCAAACAGTTCCACCATAGTACCTGTGATAAATGTCTCGATCTGTGCACCAGTTTCAAGATCAGATGTCAGCGAAGGGCTGGAGTCAAAAAAAGGAGCGTAATGATCTGGAGAAAACCAGAAAAAGCTGCTGATGAAGATAGACATTCATGCAACAAAGAGTTTTGGACTTTGAAATACAGAGACAGAGAGTAAATAGGAGATTAAAAAGCCTAAATTAAACAATGTTAGGAGGTGAGATAAACATGAGGAACTTGGCCTGATTGTGAAAGGAAGCAAATATTTGAAGCAGGGCAGCATGCCAGATCTTTGATGAATGTGAGAAGTGCCAAGAAACAGTATGTTCAGACCAAATGACCCGAAACAACTTCAGGCATTTCCTCTATTTATTTCCCTACTGCTCATAATCAAACTCAGTCAAAGCACCTTCAGTAAATCATCAACTAGGAGTTTTTCGAGCCTTGTTACATCAGTACAACACAATATGTTGTGTGTAAGAAAGAGATGCAGCAAAATAATCCCACCGAACACTTCATGACTAGGTGTTTGAGAGGACAGACTGCCGGCGTCCGAGGACGCCGTGGACGGGTGGACAGCATCGACAACAGGTATTGTGATGAAAGGGTTTGAGTTTGGAGTAGATTCCTCCACAGCTTCTGCAGCATAGTTAAAAGGATCTGAGTTGGCACAGGGGGAGAAAAGAGGAAAAGAAACAAAGAAGGAACAGAGAGATTATGATGGAGATGAGGGTGAGAAATGTTAACAAAATCTATGCAAGATGACATGCAGGGGGACGATGCCAGTGATGCAGGTGAGGATATCTAAAATGGCATTAGAGATATTAGAGATGGGCTGATAACATATCACCACTGTTATTAACCCATATTTCAGGTCTGACTACCTGCGTTATCAAGCAGTCCACAGGTTAAGGCCCTTTATTGTCAGAGGGCTCAGGGTCCAGCACACAAGCTCACAACTGGGCTCATAATAAAACTGCTGTGTCTGGTGTCAGTGTTTAAATTGTGTGTCTACTTGCGGAGGCCTGCATAAACTGTATTGTGACAACATACAGTAAACACAAACAAGGAGAAGGCATCCACATATGGTAACACAAACAGAGAGTCATTAAGCATTCATTCATTAATAAGCTTTCAAATTGACTCATATTACCTTGGTCTACAATGAATGAGTCAGTCTATGAAAAACTGCAAAGTGCATTAATTATTTTTTTGGAAAAGCTTTGTCCAATCAAACCAATAACCAATGTAACTTGACCTGAATGAGCATGGACTCCGTTACCTGATCTGAAACTAGATGGCCTCATCCGCTAACTAATAGTCTGAGTTACAGACAAACACTGCTGATATGGGTCTCTAGTACATTATTTGCATACCTTTTGATATGCGACCCAAGTGAAAGGCACACATTACAAGGCACACATTACAAATCGATATGAGATAAGCTTGCAACTGCAACCAGGAACTGTGCTCGGGCTGCTGCTATGACAGCATTTTTAAAGTTGGGTCAGGGAGTGTCATCATACTTCATCATATCTTAGCTACACTTCTGTGCATAACTCTATTTTACTCTATTTTGTTCTCACATCTGCGCGATTTGAGAATATTAGATTTCCATGCAAATCAACATAACACTCTAGTACGTTTCTCATGTCATATACTAACATACATCTACTTTTTCTGCATTGTAATGCAATGCATTATTTTCAGCCCTATCTGTCTATGTACAGAAAAAACTCAATGCATGGATGGATAGATTTTAAACAATCTTGGTGACAATATTACTTGAGAGGGTAACTACAGATATTTAACTTATGGAGCTGATCAGTCAAAGTTCACTGTAAAAAAAACATGGTCCAAAAGGAACATTTTCCAACATATCTACACAATGAAAAGAGACACAATCTAAAGCTTATATTCATCAGAAACCTATCTTATGATGTCATAAGAAGTCACAAAGAAGTCCGAATGATGTCATGCATAATTAAAAAAATGCGATCATGATGATGTACAGTGGATATAAAAAGTCTACACACCCCTGTTCAATTTCAAGGTTTTTGTGATGTAAACAAATGAGACAAAGCTAAATCCTGTCTGAACTTCTTCCCACTTTTAATGTGACCTATAACGTGAACAATTCAGATGAAAATTAAAGTGAAATTTTAGGAGGAAAAATAAAAAATAAAAAACTTACAATAACCTGGTTGCATAAGAGTGCACACCCTTAACCTAATACTTTGTTGAAGCACCTTTTGATTTTATTACAGCACTCAGTCTTTTGGGGTAGGAGTCTAATAGCATGGCACATCTTGACTTGGCAATATTTGCCCACTCTTATTTGCAGAAGGGCTCCAACTCTGTCAGATTGCGAGGGCATCTTCTGTGCACATCCCTCTTCCGATCAGCCCACAGATGTTCAATTGGAATCAGGTCTGGGGTCTGGTTGGGTCATTCCAAAACATGAATCTTCTTCTGGTGAAGCCATGATTTTGTTGATTTGGATTTATGCTTTGGGTCGTTGTCGTGCTGATAGGTGAAATTCCTCTTCATCTTCAGAAGCCTGAAGGTTTTGTGCCTAAACTGACTGGTATTTTTTAACTGTTCATAAATCCCTCCACCTTGACTAAGGCCCCTGTTCCAGCTGAAGTAAAACAGCCCCAAAGCATGATGCTGCCAGCACCATGCTTCACTGTGGGTATGGTGTTCATTGGGTGAATGTGCAGTGCTGTTTTTGGGCCAAACATACCTTTTGGAATTATGGCTCTCAAAGATTTCAGTTTGTTTTTTCAACTGAAGTGTTCACGTTATAGGTCACATTAAAAGGTGGAAAGAGTTCAGACAGGATTTATCTTTGTCTTATTTGTTTACATCACAAAAACCTTGAATTTAACAGGGGTGTATACACTTTTTATATCCACTGTATATGTACCTCCCCTCCAATACTGTTCAGTTTAGCTCGCACTAATGTTAACAAATGTAATGGTTCAATACACTACACATAACCCATTCACATGGTCTGTGACTATAAACCTGGAAGGTGACTTATAATTCTAACAAGTTATTGAGTCTGAAAGAGATGCAACAGATCACAAAACTTGGATTGGATCAGACCATGTTTTTTGGTCATGTATAATACAACTTCGCTTTCCATTTACTGCAGAACAATCATAACAAGGAAGTTTTACAACATGGCATGTCTTAAAATGTTAAACAAGTTTTAAAGTAGAATATTTAATATTTACCTGTTAAATAGTGAATTAAAATAGCCTATGCTGGTTTGTGTTTCCCATTAATTATCAAGACTGTGGCAGACCACGGCATTCTAATTGACCCACATTAAAATTTGCCTACATACGTGACAGTTCTGTTCACCACCCTTCTTCCTTCGTCAACATATTTAACCAGGACTAAAAAATACTCCCATACATTCACAGTTCAACCAACTACCTGTCTCCAGGAACACATAACGCTCATGAACACACAACTGTTTTTGATTTGACAAGAATATGTCAAATTTGCAATTACTCCAGGTTTAAAAACATTCCAAACTGCTGTCGATCGGTAGGGATCAATCTTGGTCTGTAACACTGCTAGTGCAGCATACAATATGCAGATATACTAGCAGATACAATAAGAGTCCACCCCAATCTGCCAGACAAATCATACTGCTTTAATTGCAGGAATAAGCAGTAAGTATGAATTATCAATAAGCTACATTGGCAGTCAGTTGAGTTATAATTAAGCTGGCGGCTATGGCTTATAATAAAACAACTAACGTTAATGTGGCAGCTAGGCAGCAAACGTTATCAGTCCTGCCCTTCTGTAATGATAATAGACAATGTTAATTTAAAAGGATATTACAATTATTTGTGTCTGAAAAGGGTTATGTTTCTCTTGAAGTCCCAGATTCTGATTGAAGCTGGGTTAGGGTTAGTTTTTTAGTTAGATTTTTTGTCTTTAAAAATGTTCCCCCAGTGGTATCAAAAATGGTATCGAGTATTTCCCTGGGTATCGGTATCGAGTTGGAAATTCTAGTATCGTGTCAACCCTAATCTACAATTCAATATGTATCAAAGAAAAGACATGTATCAAACATAAGCAAGTTTGAGAACTGAAGTAGTTACAACTAATAAAACTTGTGTTTGGTATCGTGTGTATATGTACGTGTGCATGTCTGTGTATAAAAAAGGTAGTGGCAGTGTGGACTGAAGTGTTGCCAAGAGCTCTGACCTCCCCATGAGTTATTGGTGGTGTGAGGCAGCGACTGCTGGAAGGCTGGATGCAGGTCCAGAAGGTCATTGGCTGCCTTGGACATGCTGGAGGGAACAAGCAGGAGCAGAAGATAAATCGGTCACTCCTTAAAAGAGTGTCACGTTCTAAGTTCAGAGAAAAAGTTACAACTACAATTGTCCTCAGCAAAAGGGTAGACTTTGTTTACTTGTTATTCTGTCCCCACTTTCAACAACAGTGTTATCAGGACTGCCCCAGTTTCCATAGAGGATCAAAGTTTTATCTGATCTTAACAGAAACAACAGTGAAACCGATTTAAAGGATTATTGTTAAATCTTTGTGCTGGTCACACCGGACGCTGAAGCGCCGCGCTGCGCCGCGGCTGCCTAGCGCCGTGCAGCGATCGTTTCGGTGTCAAGTCTATTTTTTTCACTTGACGCGAGCGTATTGCGACAGGAAACACACTGAAAATGATGATTTTAAACGATATTGATGACATATTTTATATGATATAAATTATCAAATATGCAACCCATACTTTGTATTCATCTTCTGTTGTCTTGGAGTTTTAATTTTACCACTTTTACCAACCACATTATTAAATGTCCCCCTCTGCCCATCCACTACAGCCACACAAGCAGTCATAAAGATAAAGAGAGAAGGGGGGGGCTACGTATTCTCCACATAGGCTTGACTGGAGAATACGTAATTTACCCTCGACACCCGACATTTAACGGAGCAAACAGCGGAGAAGTTCTTCAACATGGATGACATTAAATTAATGATTGAATAGGAGAAGTACAGTAAGTTGTATGATCCTCGGAACATGTTGTATAAAGACAACACCAAGAAACACAAATGTTGGGATGCTGTTGCTTAATGTTGGAGCAACAAGTAAGTATATGCTTTTATACTACTGGATCAACGGGTGATATTATTAGCGCTGCCCGGCGCTTCAGCGTCGCTTCCGCGTCCGGTGTGAACAGCCAAAGCGCCGGCACGCTAGGGATTAGCGCTTCCATCATGCATCGGCGTCGCTTCCGCATCCGGTGTGAACCCGGCGTTACACTCTCTGACCGACTGACCGGCGCGGAGAAATGCGGGTCCGGTCTGACCGGTCTGAACAGCCAGGCGGGAGCGCGCTTGAGAATAGCGGTGCTTGATGCATGATGTGCTGCGACCCTCCCTGCTTTTCCATTTTTACGTGTTTTTTTCACCGCCGGTCACCACACACACAACTCGCCTCCTTCACTTTACGGCTGCTTGAGAGTGAGAGCCAGTCAGCTTGGCCGCTGAATGCTTTGGGGGAAGGACTGAATTGTGCATGCGCGTCTCTTTAAAAAAAAAAAGAGCCAAATAATCGTTTCAACTCGATTACAGTAGTTTGGAGATCGTTTGACCAAATAATCGAAATCCCGATTAAATTTCGATTAATCGAGCAGCCCTATATTCAAGACACTTAGAGAAGCCATGAAACTGAACTGGGGAGGGTCACTTTAAGATGGCTGACTGGGTATGGCCTTACCTGTTGGTGGAGCTGGGGATGGAGAAGAGGTCAATCGCAGGGGCTGAATTGATTGTACCACCCATTGAGGAGACAGGGGAGGAGTCTGTGGTTGCTGTTGCAGGATTCCTCTGGAGGTCTTTGAGACGCTGCTCCTACCACAATTGTAATGTTAGAAACATGAAAGCTAACGTGCCTCCAAAGTCTCAACTGGTTGTACTAAGGAATGTTGCTTCAATTTGGCAGCTCAAAAAGGAGAGGCAGGTAATAGGAGTAAGAGTGCACTGCGACACAGGGCTGTCACAAGACTCACAATTTGGATCAATTGTTGTGGTTATGCTTAATACAATCACGAGAAAGTGAATCTTAATGACACAAATTGTAGGAATTCTTTAAACTCCATTGCAGCAGTTAAGGAAACGTTAAAAGCTTGCCACAGTACCATTAGAAACTGATTTTAATAAAAACATCCACCTCAGAGGTAACTTTGTTTGTCCCACAACCCATGACACACTGTAACTCTACTTAAACATTTCAGGACCCAGAGAAACACAGGGCAACATAATGAGGAGCGACTATCACACAAATGATGAAAACATTGTTACAAATATGGAGAAAACCTCCGAAAAAAGTTCATCTACAAATTTCCCAGAAACTCTTTCAGGATGATGAAGTACACGTTGTTGGACGCCACTGCTCTGGCCTGAAGTGTATGGACGACCACAAATGTCACCAAAATGGTAATAAAGACCATTTGTTTATTAATAAATAACTGTTGTGAAAACAGACAATGCATTTTTTTTATCTATAAAACTTGCAAATTGTCATAGAAAGGGTATAGGAGAAGCTAAATGACTCAGTGTGTGAGTTGAGTGACAGATTAATCTGTATCTTAATTCAATTCAGTGACACTTGGGGGGCCTCTCTAGAAGTGAACTACGTTGAAAGGAATGTAGGCGAGTGAAGAAAATGTACTTTTAGTGTTTTTAGGCGAGTCTGCTCTTCCTCCAAGGCTGCCTGTTTTTCCCTCTCGTCCACTTTGGTGAAAGAGATGCCGGTGTTGGCCAGGGAAGAGACCGCACTGGAGAGGGTGCTGGCCCTGAATCAGAGACACACACAGAAAACAGCAGTGCCATTAAAACACTTTCCATTTTGACAACTGGACTGTGGTGTCAAAGTTAACTTGTTGCTAGTGTGTAAGAAATTTTATATTAAATAACAGCAACAGGTGCACTTTCTTTACCATTTTCCACGCAAAAAAAAACAAAAAACAAACTCAAACCAGATGACGCAGACCTACCTGCTGGCTGCTGTTGATTCTTTTACTTTCTTTCCCTCTAAAGAGGCCAAGTGCTGTTCCAGGGCATCCAGCAGGCTGCTGGGGGCCTAGCACGAATGTCATTGACACACATTAGGTTTCAAAGGCTGAGGAAAAGCTACTACAACATGTATTCTGAAAAATAGCAACACTGAAGCATGCCAGATTACTGCAAAGACTACATAAACTACTCTCAAATACAGAGACAGAGAGAGAAAATGTCCAGATACTTACACAAACTGTAAACTGAAAACAGAGAGATAGAAAAGGGGAAATACAGAAAATAAAGGTGGCAACTGTCAAGATATTATTTAGAAACCGTTTAGGAGAAAGCTAATCTTATTTGAATTTATCTGCTACCATAAATACACAATTAACTTCACAGTCTAAATGTATGTAATTTCTAAATAATGCTACACTCAGCAGGTCACTGGTCTATGTAAGATGGGTCCATCATGTCCCACTCTACAAACCTTGAGTCACACCTTTATTTGCTGTATGACGTGCAAGGTCAGACGTGAATGTGAGCAGCAAGGTGTTTGGATGTGAAATCGTGAGCTCATGCAATGCCTGGCTGGTGTGCACAGCACTTGGTGTTAAAAGATCTTAGGCCTAAAGCTGCAGGAGGGTATGCAGTCTGTGAAAGGATAATAACACCCACATTTTTGTTTATTAAGGATGGCTAACCCAACAAGAGCACACATAAGTATCTACAAATAGAGTATTACAGTGTCAGTGCAGTGTTAATTTCGTTGACGAAAACTATGACGAAAAATATTCGTTAACGAACTTTTTTCCATGACATAGACAAGACGAAGACGTAACGAAAACGGATCTTTGAAAATAAAAACTATGACTAAATCTATTTTAACTTTCGTTGACGAGACGAGACGAAAATGTTGGTGGTTGACTAAGTCTCAATTTTTTTTTTAAACATCATCGTATCAGGCCGTCATGAAATATCAGGAGCGGGCGAGTGAGTGTGTGTCTGTGTGTGTGTGTGTGTGCCCCAGATAGCGCACCAGTCCCGAGGCTCCGCCCCCCGCCCCGCTCACTCGCTCAGAGACACAGTGAGATCAGAACTCGTTCACGTGAAGCAGCAGCTCAGTGACTGACTGCTTCTTAACTATGGAAACAGTGAAAACACACAGTTTCTCTGGTATCAGCTGCTCAGAGATCAGCGCAGCAGCTTCTGGATCAGAGCAGAAGCTGCAGTTGGTTAGTACCGAGCTTCAGTTTCTTTGTTCGCCTCCAGCCTGACCTGCTCTCACTTTTTGTTTTCACATTTAAAACTAAATATATATTTTAAGCTATTAGGCTGCAGCTATATGTTTTTATTTATTTCAAAATAGGTACTTCTTATTTCATACATTTTCCCACAAATATTCGGAGGACTCAAATAGCCCTATAAAGTTCTGTGTTTAATTTATTTAAAAGTAGGACGACACTTGCCTGTGTATTTCTTCTCTTAATAAGTGTTCTGTGTTTTCCTTTGTTGTAACAGGTACAAATAGCAATAAAATGTCAAGAGTTTTCTTTATTGTCTTTATATCATTTCGTAAATGCAACAAACTATACTTTAGTATAGTATAACTTAAATTAAACTTTATTAGCTTTGTTATCAAACATGTTTTGCGGCTCCAGACAAATTTTATTTGGGGGAAGAGGGGGCAAAATTACTCTTTTGAAAGTAAAGGTTGCCGATCCCTGCTATAGACTTATGCTGGTAGGGATATCTAATGGACAACCTAAGTACTGCAAGCTAGACTATTTTGCAGTTTTAGACACAAACACAGGGTCCCTGGGCCTGAGAAGGGAAGAAAAGGAGTTTAATGTGGCTACTAAATGTGACTAAAACTAGACTAAAATGTAATTTGTTTTCGTAGACTAAAACTAGACTAAAACTAAGAAGGATAAAAATGACAAAATCTGACTAAAACTAATATGCTTTTTCGTCAAAAGACTAAGACTAAGACTAAATCAAAAATAGCTGCCAAAATTAACACTGTGTCAGTGTACGTACTACCTTTAATCATAAGCTGCTTTACAGTGTATTTGGAAAAAGTACTACATGCAACAGTGGGCCTGATCAGTGTTACTGTGCATTTACGTAAACTAATAAAATAAACACAAATTTCGCGCCATTGCAGTCACTAGGTTCAGTGCTGAACATCCAACTTATTAAACTCCCATAGATGTGTATTATAAACAGAAAATGGCCTGCTGAATTTCTCAAACTTTGAAAAGCTCAGCTCACACAATTCAGAGGTTTGAGTGAGGATGCGATTGATTTTATGGCTCAAGGGCTTGACATGTTAAACACAAATACAATGATGGCAGGCGGATATAGGTGTGTGCTGCCAAAATAGAAAACCCAACAAATGCAATACAAATAAAATTATACTCATCTCTACTGGAATTCTCAGTGGCATCTTAAAACCTCATCACTGCTGGACACCAGTTTAGGTAAATGACATACCATTCTTCTTGTGATATGGCAAACAGTCCATTTAATATACCTTAACCAATGTTATTTCAATAAAGGGAATACTATAATTACTGGTCACTCAAATGAGAGGTTTTTAAGAGAAGGTACTACTGCATATTGACGGCATTCTTACTGTAATTTCAATAATTTTCCTTCAATGATTCGCCAAATAAAAGGACATTTGTGTGCCCTTTCTGACAATTGTCAAATATGCATGCTACAATATACACTTTAGCAAGACATTATTATATAAATAAGTTGCATAATTGTGCAGGATTTGGCCATTCTAAACTTTGTTAAGGACAACCAACAAAGAGATGATGGGTGTATGTTATTATAAGTAATAGTTATCTAAGCTTACCTGAGACAAATCTGGGATGTCTCCTCTATCAATCCCCACTTGCTGCAGGTAGAGAACAAGATTTAAGATGAGCACAAAATTGCTGACCTATCTAAATGACTACAGGCCTATTACATCTCTGACTGGCTGATCTGAGGTTCCTGACTTACCTCTGCAACCTTGAGGAACTCGGAGATTCTTGTCATTCGTGTAAGGAATTTTTTGTAGATATCAAGTCCATCTTTGCACTGAACTTTCTTCATGTCAAAGTATTTCTCTGTTATTATAAGAAAACAACCACAACAAAAAGATTGACAAACATCATCATCATTTTATTTTAGTTAAATGTTTTAGGTTAACATTATGCTGAAGCAAAACTATTAATATAATTAATAATGACTGCAGAAAAAAAAATACTAATTAACTAAAGTCTGACCATTCACCTTTATTAAAGCAATGGTGGAGAGAGCTATTGTCATAATGCACTCCAGAAAAACAATGCATAACGTTACTCCAACCAATGAAATGCAAAAAGATATGGGAAAAGTTGCTAAGAGTAAAATAAATAGAGGGGCAGTTACATATAAAGTATAAAATATTCCTCTTTGTAAATTGTGATTGTTTGACCATGATGGATTACTGATATTAATTACAAAAATGTAGAATACTGTATATTTATATTGCTGGGAAGGGACGGTTCAATTAATTGTTTGAATGTTTTAAGCATAAGCAGAATGAAAAAAAATTATGAATGCTGAGGGGCTAGAGCAGTCGCCCTCTAACCAGAAGGCCGGCGGTGCATCCCAGTCTCCCATCTGCATGCCGAAGTGTACTTGGCCAAGATACTGAAACCTAAATTGCTCCTCATAGAAAAAAAGAGTGCTTTCCATAGAAGCTAATGGTAGGATATGTGTGTGTGAATGGGTGGATGGCAAAAAGCTGTACTGTAAAACACTTTGAGTGCTCATCAATACTAGAAAAGCTCTATAAATACAGTGCCAGGCTATGACAACACAAAAGCTTGTTTTTACCCAGGAGGTTGATTATGCCTTCATTGTAGGCAGCAAACAGTCGAATCGCATCTTTGAAGAGAAGCATGAAAGCTGCGTTGATCACACCATTTGTCAGTTCGTTAGCATTGACCTGGAAGACAGGTGGAGATGTTTTAAGCTCTTCAGAGGTGACCTGAATTTTGAACAAGCCAATGGGTCAAAAGATGGAAAGTTGCATGTAATATATGAAACTGGAGTTAGCAATCAATTTAATCTGCCAGTACTGTGCACTCACATTGAAATCGAGTAACACATCCATCTGATTTTGGATGATAGGGATGGTCTTGAGGAGTTTCTCTGTGTTCATCGTTCTCATCAACCCATCAGACCTGTGGAAAGAAATACATGCTTTTATGAATGATTACATCTCAATTTTATATCATTGATTTTCAAATTATTTTGCCTTTGAAATGGCACAAGATGGGAACTATTTTATACTTTAATAGGCTGCAAAAAAGCTGCATATATCTAATGAGCTTGTGCAGCGGTCACAACATTTATGGTAGGAAATACAATTGTTAGACTGTTTAATATGATTCAGCCCTGTCTGTTCCCCTCCAATGGGTGGAAGACAAGACCAAGTTTCTGGGAAAACAATGGCATGGTTGCCTCAAGTGGATGTTAAACACTAAAAAGTAATAATAAAAGGCTCTTACCCTCTTTTTACTTTAGTGAAATCAAAAGCGACTTGTCTGTAGGACACAGCCTTCTCATTCAGGTAGCGGCTATACCTCCTTATGAACGTTGACATATCATAGCCTAGAGTTAAAACAGAACAAGTGGGGAGGGGAAGTTAAGTGTCATAGCAACGTCATGAATATTGGCCAAGTATCTGTACAGTTTGTGTACAGTGCTGGTAATATACCTTGTAATCCACTTTTGTCCAAAAAATTGCTCAGGTTGAATAGTGTGTTCCTTGAAGCCAGATACTGAATGAATCTCTGCAAGAAAAACATGAGGAGGAGGAAGTATGAGGAGCTCTGTGTGCAGGCACAAGTGGTGTTCACAAGTGAACCAGCTAACTGCAACAAAGGGCTTGACTTGTGGGCATGTAACATTGAATGTAGTGGTTCCCAAAGAAGGGATTAGATTGAAGTACTCGAATAACTAAATATAAAATACTGCATGTTGTCATTTTACAAAAACTATCTCCTGCTTGACCTCATTGCCATAGACCATCAGTTGGTGTGTAGTGGTGAGGGACTTGAAGACAACAACCCAGCTGGTGTTAGTGGTCCTCTCAAACAGTGTGTCCGCCAGCTGAGGGATGTTCACATTCATCTCATTCGTGCACTGAATCAAGTCTGAGGGAAGAAGGAGAGAGAAGAAAGGTGGGGGTGAGGCACAGATCAATAAGCCAAAGTTATTGAGACAATAGATGCACAGCACCTTAGAGGAAGCACACACGTTTGCTGTTCATTGAAGGCAAAGATTGTCAAGGGTTAGGGTTAAGTAGATTCCCCATTTTCATTTATTTGTTTCTTTTTGTAGCACTAAGCTGAACAAAATCAATAGAATACAGGAGGGCAACGGAATGCTGGGTAGGAGAGTTCAGGTAAATACTGACTTTCAGAACAAACATTTTCAAGAAAGCCAACATATTGGTCTGGAGTATGAGAAACTTGTTGGGAGTGGATTTTTTCATCTGACTAATGATCAGGGACTTGTTACAGAAAAAAAGTTGGCACTCAAATGAAACAATTCAAAACTATGGAGATAAATGCCAATTAAAAAAAGGGGGATTTCGCTGATTTACAAATTTATTCTTGTGGTTCCTATTTAGGAACTAAGTGTATATGAATGCCATAAACATCATTCTGCATAATCTATATCAGAATATAGCTGTTATCAGACAAGACCAAATCTGGAGACATTAGTTTGTTTCCCCTTTTTGCGTCAGTCGCATGTTAGAAAAGTCGTCAACCCCACCACACAGTCAATCCTGTGGAAGAACAGTTGACACTGAAATACCAGTGTATATGAAGGTGCCACTCTAAAGAGGGTGAACAGTGAGCTGTGGCATTGAACACAATAGCCCTTCAAAAAGGAGAAGGTAGCTGCCAGTGGTGTTTTTACAACTGCAGCCGAGAGGCCCTGTGGTCGAGGTGGCTCAGTTTGTTAACTGCTCTTTGATGAATGGTCTGATGTCTGTGTGGCAGATGCACATCCACGGAGACCAAACTGAAATCTCCATGTGCACCAAACTTCACTGCTCTATATTGATTTGTCTATTTTTAAATCAAGTCAGTGATTCTGCTGAGGAAGAAGGAACATAGAACAAAGTCTTGAGCATGTGAGGACAGACGAGCCATTACAATTAAAATACCAGCATAGTTGGAAGAAAATTGGCTTACTGGTATTATGTTTGAATCAGATCTTTGGTGCTGCTATTACAAGGCAGAATACAGAGAAGTGGACCTAACAGGGTAGGGAAGAGGAAGCCGTCAACATGCCTTTGTGACAGCTGCAGGCCAACGGCGGACCCTGCAGCTGAGATGGCTCACTCTATAGCAGCCAGTGAGGTCAGGATATCTGTGCTACAGATGCACACAAATGGAGAATAGATTTAAAATGTCCACATTGCAACCAACGTCAGCGCTTCGTTTTTTTTAATAATTTATTTCTGCCAAAATTTATTCCAGACAACGAAGGAATGCTACAGCACGTTTTGGGCCTCGCATTGACTCTTTTTTTTCCAATGTCAGTATTTCTTAAACTGAGAAAAATTAAAACACTCATGACATAACTAGAAAGATTAGCACAGAAACTGAAGTCATACATGCTCGGGCAAAATCATGGTTTTAAGTAACATACTATGTATGAAGTGGTAACATCTTCATAAAACCTTTAAGTGAAAACCAGAAAAAGGGAGCAATACTAAATAGCAAAGAGACATTGAATATTATACAAAGTCAGTTACCAGGGACGTGCAGACATTTTGGGGGGCAGGGGCTCAAGAGAGAAAAAGGGCACTTCTCATGATCATGTATAAAAAAATTATAGTTGAGAATCTTACTTGCTTCATTTATTTTATTAACCTCACTGTTGATAAATACTCAAAATATGTTGCCTGATTTATCACAAAAGCAGGCAACAAAGGAGATGTTTCTTGACGTATTTCAATGTATCACATCCACAATATTTCTCAACGTGGCGTCTTTCTCATCAATTAAAATCAGTTAAAGTTAAATATTAAATATCTTTTTGATCTAAATAATCTTTGTATACAAAAATTATTAAAAAGTGTTATAGACTGTTACTGTTATTGCAAGTGTGCTGTAATTTAAAAAATAAATCAGTCTACAGCAGTATGTGTATGACAGTGGTCAGTGCTCTCCACACTGATTTGACATTCATTCAGCTGACACTTGTGCGCTGCACCTAAAGCTTGAAAGGGACAAACGCTGATTAAATCCTTTACTTTAATCAATATAGTTGTTGACAGGGAAGCTGTGCACAAACAATATGAATTTATTTTAAAAAAAAAAATTTAAAAAAAAGGGTAGCGGCTCAAGCCCCCTCTGATGTATATTTGTGCACGTGTATTGCAGTTGCCATTGGCTACATATCTCTGCATTACAGGCTCACTTTAGTTCTGAACATGTGCTCAGACGTCTTTACTATAGTCTAATCGTACTAAAGTTGTTCAGATTTAAATCACAATGGTAAATGGGTTTGTATTTATATAGCGCTTTTCTAGTCTAGCTGACCACTTAAAGTGCTTTACAGTACAGTTTTACATTCACCCATTCACAAACGCATTCATACAATGCATCTATTCGCAGCACTTTGTTATTCTATGGGGGGCCATTCAGGGTTCAGCATCTTGCCCAAGGACACTTCAGCATGCAGATGGGTCAGACTGGGGATCAAACGGCCGACCTTCAGGTTGGAGGACGACCAGTCTACCCCTCAGCCACAGCACTTGACCTTGATAGTAACCTACGGTGCCACAACATTAAATCTTATGTATTTGAAGAAGGAAAAATGGGAAAGGGGTTAGTCTGCTCACAAACCTATTGCTGAAAATATGGTAAATGTTAGGATTTCAATATTTTAGCTATAGTCTGTGTCTAACTCAACTCTAAATGAATAAAGATAGAAGTAGTTTGAGCCAGATAAGGCCTTCACGCAAATTATTAATAATAACCCTTTCCTTCCAAGTGTTTAATCTTGAAAATTAGAATGTGTCTGCGTCACAATGCTGTTTCGTTGTTTTGGTTAAATTGTTTTGAATGTCTGTACAAACAGAACATTGTTTTGATATAGCAAGAACACAATAATCTTCTCTCCAAATGTCAACACCGTTGGCCCACATGCCATCAGCTGTGTCAAGGCTGGTCAAGAGATGAACATTTTGAGACTTGTCACTTCCTTATTCCAAAGCCAAGAAGGAGGGGCTACGCCTGCGCACTTTCGAGGAGGAAGAACCAAGATCTACTGTTATAAAATAGACAGGCGCCGGCTGTTTGATGCGTTCTGATGGGTCTCGTGTTCTGATGCGACTTGTTGGATGCCCATTGCTTTGCTGATTGTTACCTTTCATTGCTTTCTAAATAAATACTTGATTGAACAAACCGAGTTTGGCTCATCTTCTCATATTTAGGATAAACGAACACGCTTAACATAAACAAAATGAAAAAAAGAACAAATACCATTTTCAATGGAAACCTCATTCATGTCTGAGCAGTCAGGTCTGACAGTTACAGAAAATAATCAGATTTTTTACAGTTCAAGGAGAAGTAATCAGTTATGACCATATTTTGAGGAGGCAAAAGAATGTCTTTGTTAAATGCTTTTATAAAAATCCATGTGACAGACCAACTGTTGACAATGGTCCCAGTAAGTTAATATTTAAAACCATTAGAAGCTTGGCAGACAATGTAAATAAATATTTAACAGAATTTCCAAATTAATTGAGTTGAAGGATCCTCTCCAGTCCCCACTGACTCCTAAAGATGTAAAGTTGAGGTTACCACAGACTACATTTTTCTAAATGGGTTTTATTGACTGTATGCTAAAACAAAATAAAAACCAACTGATTGAAATATCTTGTTAACATTAACTGTTTACTGGAATGGGAGGTGGCAGTTCTACCTATTGAGCCCTGTTTGCATGGGTGGTCCATGAATCCTCCTCAGTGTTTGCAGAGAACCACACAAAAGGCTTTTTACTATTTTACATACACAATAGGCAACCCATGTGACAACAAAAGGCTTTTCAGATGCAACTGAAGCGACTGAGAGGAGTGAACGAACCCCCAACTTTCTCCACTGGTCTTCCTGAAGCTTCTTTTGTATAAGGACAAACCAAAGCTCTTGATCATCGGATGAACAAGGTTGCTTACGTCAGGGTTGGTAAACATGGAAGCACAAGGCTGTACTATTCATAATTATTTTGGACAAAATAACAATATATATTAAGATTATTCATTACTCATCTATTTTGGTACCAAAATAAATTTATTGAACCTTTCTAAGAAAGCTTATTTAACAAAAAAAAAAGGGGGGGGGGAGATAATACGTTATGTGAGAACTAAAAGTATGAAAATACTGAGCTGAAAGTGATCTCAGCCTTCTGAACGCAATAAATAAGTAAATAAGTAAATGAATCCATCCTATTGAGGCTGACCAGGGGAGCTAGAGCCAATCCCAGCTGACATTAAGTGAGAGGTGCAACCTGGACAGGTCACCAGCTCATCACAGGGCTGACATTCAGAGACGAAGCATTAGAGTCACTAATCATCCTAACCCCAAGCTCCATGTCTCTGTTCTTATTATACTGAACAGGCAGTTTAAGACCGTTGTCCTAAGTCTTCACCAGTTTTTTATCATAGTCCACTTTGTGACTGAATTTCAAATGGTTAAACAAAGTGTTTGAATGGCCTCATTGTGCAGCATTTGCTGTTGTTGTTCATCAATCTCAATGAAAGCGTTTCGAAACAGGTGACCTGTGACCTGGTTTTACCTTTCTTGGTAGCTCCGTTACTATCATTTTGAAATGAGCTGAACCAAGCATGCCAAAGCCAGACTAAGTAATGTGTGTTTTTAGGGAGGGTGAAAAGCACACGTAAAGGGTTTGTTGGATTTATAACAAGACAAAATGAGAGCACAACTGTGTAACAGAATGCAGCACCAGAATTCAAAAATCAAAATGAAAACAATATTGGATTATTCACCCAGCCCTATGTCAGCATTCAATTCAAAGTAGATCAGAAGCTGACAAATTAAAGTTTCGTCTCATCAAAGCAGATCTCATTATGACAATGTGCTGAGGATGGCAAGCTGAATCTGAGATGTCCTTAAAAGTGTATGGAGAAGAAACTCCTGAATATGTTAAAACATTAACTTTGTTTTAATGCAGTCTGGGATTACATGCAGAGACAGAAGAAATAATAAATACAGAGAAGATCACGGGCAAATGTAAATACTGAAGCAATTTTTGAAAGAATTATGGTGAGTCAGCTATTAACCATTAATAAAAAATGGTGATGTCTCTAATAACAAACCACATATCAATATATTGTACGTAAAGAAATGTGGTAAAAAGCAGCATAAAAGCAGACTTGAACAAAAATAAATGGTAAAACCAGTGAATAGTTATACATGGTAAGTACTACAGAGAAGAAACCATGAGCAGATTTCAGCAAGTTCAAATGGGTCAGTTCAGATTAGTGATTATGGTTCATTTATTTTACCTGCATCTCTATAACGTAAGCTAGTCAGTGACATTTAGCAACAGTGTGATGTTCGGACAGTTCAACTTACTAATAGAAATTTCATTTAGGGTTGGTGTTAAAAAACAACAACCATACACAATTATGTCCGACAGCGACCATAACACACATACTTGACAAAATACAAAATGTTACATGTTAGTATACTACATGTTTTCTAGAAGCTGATGGAGCATACATACAGTCTGTGGGCTGAAATGGCCAGCATACATTTTAGCCAACCAGCATACTGTACATTTTTTTAAACACTTCTATGCTGTCCACAGTCCATTTGTGGAAAAGCCTACAAGCAACCTTAATATCTACACATCAATCACAATCGCTGCCCAATGGCTTGCAAGAGATTGCAGACAATCTGTGGTCATTCTGGCAAGTAATCAGTAATATCATTACTTCATTTGAACAAATTAGACATTTGTGTTAATTCAAAATAAGCAGATTAATACTTTACTGGTTCATCCCTTAAACAAATTGATCGTGTGTCATATTTGAAGAAATTCCCTCGATATCTGATGTACGCCATATAGTGGGAACAGTGACCTTGACCTTTGAGCAGCAAAATCGTATCAGTTCCTCTTTGAAGTGCCTCAGGGTATTTCTGAGATTTACAAGATGTTCACGAGAAGGGGGAAAATAACAGTGTGGAGAATTGAATTTGCTCAGCCAGGCTGGCTGTACTGTCAGATGGCGCTAACAGACTGTTGAGAACAGAGACAATGTCATGAGTAAAAAGAGGAAGTAGTAGGTAAGAGATAATGTGCAGAGGATCCACAACAATCTCAGGATTAAATTAGCACACACGGAAAAAAACAAATAACGCTTGGTTTTAGATGTACTTTCAAAAGTATTTTCAAAAGAAATCACATAAAATTTGACTCAGCTGCATCTTTGATCTGAGTAATATAAGAGTGGTCCCATTAAACCAGCACTGCTGTAAACATTTTATCAGCTAGTGTCTCTAGTGGGAGATGTTAAACCTTTATTTAAAATTGAATAAAAGTAATATTTTGTTGTATGAATTAGTAAATCCAATAGATGCATTAGACTGAACAGGCTGTGTTTTGTCTCAGGTGCTTTGGCAACAAGAAACATTTCATTAAACAGAGGCCATCAAATTAGGTTTGTTTAAAAGAGATGGCTGCATTTAAACCACTACAGAGGAGAGGGGAAATGGAAGCACTGACATTTAATTTGTGATATGTGGTACAAATTGCTGCTTTTAGACACAATAATCGGCACTTTAATTTTTTACTTAAACGCCTGCGCTAAATGTGTACTTTCGTGACAACATAATGCCTGAGCAATTGTTAATAAGATGAATCTCAGTTTTGATATCAACACTAGCAACACTGATCTCTGGCAGGGACAGAATGAATAAAGCAGAATCCACACAGTCCTCAGCTGACCTCCAAACCCTCATGTATCAAGCTAATATCTCTTTAACTTAAATCTCAGATCAGCGTGAATCATTGGTTCAGTCGGTCCCTCTTCTCCAGATTCATGTAGAAACAGATAGTCCACTGACCATCCTGACACACTGCAGTCGAAGAAACCATTTACAGTACAGTTAGACTCAAAGATGCTTTTTAATCTAAATTAACATTTTTGAAATCAATACTCCCAAAGCAGACATTTTTCACACAATGGAGCCCACATACAAGTAAACAATTTCCACGCATCTAGTGCAGATGTAAATGCCACCGTGCAAAGGTGCAGATACAAAGATTGATATGAGGATTTTAAGAAACAATATTATCCCTTTCAGTGTTTTCCCTAAGGATGGAGTTGAAGCAGCAGATGTAAAGCATTTCTCAGCCTTCCCCCCTCTTGAGTGTGTGAGACCTCCGCTTTTCTGCTTGCTGCTCAAAAACTCGAAACAGGTTGCACACTTAGACACACAGAGCCGCCCACCCCGCCATGATGTCCATGTCGTTGCCAATAACTAGATCCGCTATAAAGTACTCCCCTCTCTCATTTAGCTTAAACCTGTATTGTTTCACTTCACTTTCAGCTACCTCAACGTGTGTTTCGCTGTGTGTGACTGAGCGAGGGCAGGGCCGTGTGTGTGTGTGTGTGTGTGTGTGTGTGTGTGTGTGTGTGTGTGTGTGAGAGAGAGGGTGTAAACTCTGAATCACTCTCAGACACAGAGAGAAGCTGCACAACTTGCTAAATGTCGGTGATATTCTTATGTAAATGAACACCTATGTAAAAGACGATGCACAACTTATCGATCAAAGCTGATGCAAAGTGCATTGAAACACTGTATCTATATAAAAAATAAAATACAGAAAATAAAAAAAGAGTCCACTCATGATGCCTGCCTAATTGACAGGCATTTCACATTTGATCAGCTCTGATCCCCTGCACTCTGGGAAGGGGTTGGGTTATGAAATGACTTACTGTTGGCCGTTTACCCATGACAAGGCTTACTTTAGGGAACCAGAGGAACACTTCCTGCTTCAGGAAATGTCTATCGCTTTACGAGCAAGGTCCGCTGAACATGATGTGGGCTAAAGTGCTCATAGAGGCCTAGTAGCTATATCCACACCAACGCAAAATGAAGATACCTTGTCAGGGCTCCAGAATCACTTTTTTAGTAGGAGCACTGTAAACATACAGTACATTTTAGGAGCACAAGCAGAAAACTTAGGCACACACCTTTAATCGAGCTGCAACAACTATTCACAATTCCCCCCATAAATAGATAACTTACAGAAATACAATGTGCTGTAATATTTTAAGTTTACTATGTCACATTTTAATTGAAATGGTGCTTTTTTTGTCTCAGAAAATTGTATGTGAACATAAGGTAAGTAGCACTAATGTCACTACAGTACAAGAACCACAGCTGAAAAAATGTACATTGATTAAATGTAAAAAAGAATGTGGTCAGTCACCCTCCTGTCATTACAGGGCTCCAGTCTAAAGTTTTCCACTTATAGCACTTGTGCTCCTTAATGAAAAGTTTAGGGGCACCACAATTTTTTTTACATGCACCACCAAAGCAACACATTATTTTCCCATTGTAACTGTTTAACTGATAATTGTTAAGTTTATAAATAGAACATCTACACTAAAACAACCACAACAAAACAGGAAACTTCCTCTTACAGAATACCTCTCCTTCCACTTCCTTTACAGCACATCCCCCTGAGGACCCCTAGGGCCTGGCACCTCCCTTGTAGTTGGGCCTTCTAGCTCTTTTCCCTGACTGAACATCATCTGTACAGCTTCCTTGGCATCAACCTTCTCAGAGCTAGCTCCCTTGAGACTTATTCTAATCCTTATTAATGAAATTGGCTATTCTGCACTTTTACTTTAAGTACATGCTGATTAGGGCCAGGTATTGCCACTGATTTCCCAAATCTATATGATTACGATTCACAAGGGCTTGATTAATTTAGATTTCTCGATCAAAAATCAATTTCAGTGTAGAATACCAATTTAGTTTGGAATGAATGACATTTTCTGAACTAAAGCTGTAAACTGTGCAAGGGGACCTTTAAGTTAGTGCATTATTGAAAATAATATGGTAGGACTGTCATGATGACAAATTTTGTTTGGCGATATCCACTGTCACAGAAATGATATTACTGTAAAAATAGTATAAGGAGCACAATCCTGCAAGTACACCCTTTCAATGAGAAATTAACAAATTTCAATTATTATCATATCTTCAATGAATAAATAAAATAAACCACAACACAAACAAACAAAATATATAAATTGGACTCTCTGGCATGGTTTACAAAAATTGCGCTTGAATAAATATTAAACATTTACCACATAGTATGTGTAACCAGCTCAGTAAACAGAATGGGATGGGTATGATGACAAACTTACAATCATGTATTTAGTTATTAATCTATGGTGTTGAATCATGTATCTGTGTCGCTCTGATTACATTAACACTGAGTGTTGTACGGAGCACGCACAAAATGTCAATGACAAAGTGCAGCTTCATAAACTCTGGAGCGAATCAAACAAACACTAATTTACTTCATGTATTGATCAGGTCCTAATAACTTGTGATGAGTGTTGGTGTCTATTAGTTAAAGTGAGTGGAGGTCAGCAGGAGAGTAAAGAACACAGGAAACTCCAGCATGGTACAAACTAGGGCTGCTCGATTCTAGAAAAATATCAAAATCACGATTATTCAAACAATTATTATGTGCCCTTATTCTGAAGTCTATGCTTTATTCTTTAAATGACTAACCGGAAGTGTCACTTACTTCCAGTTCAGGTAAACACCGATGACGGCTGCGTGTCTTATTCCTCCGCAAAAAAAACCTTTGTAACTGAGAACTTTGAAACACAAGCAGACAGAGAGAGAGAGAGAGAGATGGGTTGGGGATGGCTATGAGGCCCATCATCATTTAACTCCCGATTCCTACATTGAGAATCGCGGGCTGACCGGCGCGGAGAACTGTGGGTCTGGTGTGAACAGCCAGGCGGCTGCGCGCTTGAGAATGGACGCGGGGCGGCCGCTACATTGTGTGGTGCTGCTCCTCATCGGATCCTTGAATCCGAAGTGTTCCTATACAAGACAACTTTTCTACCCTTTTTGTCGATCAAACAGGGTGCCCTCCCTCTGCCATTTTTCACTCGCGCTGTTTTTTAAATAATGCCGGTCACCACACACACAAATTCGCCTCCTTCACTTTACGGCTGCTTGAGAGTGAGAGCCAGTCAGCTGGGCCAAATTGAATGCTTTGGGGCAAGGACTGAATTGCGCGTCGCTTTCGAAAAAAATGCCAAATAATCGTTTCAACTCGATTATAGTAGTATGGAGATCGTTTGACGCCATAATCAAAATCACTATTAAAATTCGATTAATTTAGCAGCCCTAGTACAAACCAACTGTAGATTCTGCTATGAAGCAGCTGATCATTGTGCGTGAGACAGTTGGGGCGGGTCCCTGGGCCTTTCTGTTTGTATAGACTCCACCTCACTCCCAGTCTAAGGAGCAGACATGCAAACATCTTAGCTCGCTCTTGGTATTTCACGTGCTAGCCTATACAATGATGATTTTAACAAAAAACGGGGGGCAAATTTGCAAGTCGCAGCAGTGCACCTAGTTATAAAGTGTAGTTGCAAAATGGTACTAAGTGGTTGCAGTCTGGAGCCCTGCTTGCGAGGCGACACTAGAGAGCTAGCAGGAGACAAAGTTTGTCAGACAGGTGATGTGAAGTGATGAAGCATATGTTTCATAAAAATTCAAGAACCAGGGGACAGACAGGTGTCACTGGTCGAAAAAAGATCTCTCTTCACAGTGCACTGCATTCAGCACAGCTGGTGGACAGGGCATCAGCATTCTATTTAAGGGCTGTCACTTGATGCCACTTGGGTCACATGCTACTTGCGCGGCACTGCATTCATTGCATGAAGGGTGAAACCAAGAGGAAGGGCCTTTGGGAGGGTGAAAAGGTAGAGATTTACGTTACTGCATCTGCCATTATGGCTCATATGAACCATGTACAGACAGATATGACTGAGGTTTCAGGGAGTACAGCCACGTTCATTCTGTTGGACAGGAGAACCAGAAGGATCTGAAACATTTTCATCCAACAGCACTGTTATCACCATCTTGTTCTTTAATGATTTACTTATTGGATATTAACACATGCACTTATTTCATTAAATCAATAATGCTGCACCAGCAAGTGCAATAACATTTCTGAACCAATACAAATTTTGAGCAGTCTAAACTTTTAAAATAAATGTGCTCTATTCACTATAAGTGATATCCTGTTGGTTTATGCTGCCTGAACAATGTCAGAGTAAAAAATAAGGTAGTAAAATGTTCTAAAAATAAAACTTCATGGAGGCTTTATAGCTTCTCTGAACACTTTCATTAAAGCAGCAATAGTCAAGGTTTTCGCTATAACTTATTATAAATCAAATTCTGATTGGACTATGGTATGGCTACAGAAGAATGACATCTGAGTTTAAATTGATTCCTTGCAAGTCTTGATTTCCCGAGGCAGATAGACCCACCACTCTGGTCTATGGTATGCCACGGGCATATATTTTTGTTGATGAATTAAGGCACACTTTACAGCACAATGAAAGTATGTCTGCCCTTTATTTCCAAATGTTCTCTTGGGCTTCAGACTCCACCATTTTGACAATTTTACTTGACCATTTCTGTCTATTACTAGAACAGAAACCTAGTTTACGGCCCTAAATTCTGCAGATCATTAGCAAATTGCTATATTGAGTGGTTTAACAGAATAACAATGTCAAAGAAGAACCAGCCATGATTACTCGGCTCACGGGCCGTACAGTTCCAGTGGTCAAGAATTAAAGGTTGCCAATAGACGACCAGATGAAACCACAAGTACAATCCATCCACCAAACTCAAAAAAGGTAAGAAATGAATGAGGCTGTTCAAAGCTCCACATTTTCATTGCACGAGGATCTGCTTGTAGACCAGGGCTGTAAGTGAAACGGTCAGTGGAACATAAGGACCTTGCTCAAGGACCTCACACACACACACAAACTATGATCATCAGTGACAACAATGGATTTAGGTTTCAAACGTTGCCCTCTTTCTAGATAGTTGATAATAGTCCATAAGTGATGTGATAATGGAGATTAACCATGTCTATGTCAAATATACACAGAAGCATACTGTGTAACAACTGTTTATTACAGCATGTTTGTAATAGATATGCTGCTTGAAGGTGTATCATTTGTTATGAACTTCAAATTACCAATCACACAATGCTATGCAAGGATAATTTCTGTAGAGCTGTGTGCCCAAATTCTACATCTTTAAACACAAGTTTACTGAAAAGACATTTTGGATCACGAGTATGTCCATAAATCAGGTCAGGGGTGACCGGCCTTCCCGCGATGCTTAAAATCCTACAGGAAACACTGAAATGCATCCCAGGCAGGGAATAGAAAAATTCAAACGTTTGAATTTGACTGTTGGAATCCTCTCATGTGATCCACATTGTAGCACTTACATTACGTGCTGCCGGAGCCATGTAGACAGTGTGTGGTCCCAAGAGTTCAGTGTAATTTAATGTAACTATGTGTGGCAATGTTTACGTTGCTTGTAAGCAGGACTTTTACTTCAGGACATACCACATGATAATCTTGGTCTAACCAAGATCGAGTGATCCCGCCCCCTCCCCAAAAAACAGCTCAGAACCAATCTGTGGATTTGGAAAAGCATTATTCTCCTAGTGTGAACTAAGCACAATATGAAAAAAGAAGTGCTATACTGCACTAGCATTTCAAATTTATAATGTATCCCAGCGTGAGCACCAGTGCACGTTCAGCAGTGCACTGCACAACATTTCACAGATTTTTCTGTCGCAAAAGTGATATACGTAACAGAGGAGCTCTGAACAAAACTACTTTTATATAATAACCAAGAAAGCATTGAGGTAGTTCCTCAAACCACCACAAATTAATACATTTAAGATAATGTGACACGAATATTTAGTAACACGTGGATATATAAGCTCCTAAATAATGCACCACAGACCAAAGGGCCATATCAAAGGTCCCCTGCTACTGCTGACATCATGTATTCATTGCCTCAGAGAGACCTTTGAGCAGTTTAACAACAGCATGTAATCAACTTCAAAAAATGACATTACCCAGGACGAAAAAAGTGCTGCCATGCACCTGGCTTGCCCACTTTTCCACAGGAAAACATAACAGAAGTGATGAGCCGCAGAAACCACATGTCCAAAAGCCAGCACTTTCATAGGTGTACACATCACTAAACCCACTTAGCTGCAAATTGTCCCCAGAAGTCATTTCACATTTACTTTGAACCAACATTCAGGTAAATACGCTAAAGCAGACCGCAGAAGTTGATTTGTTCACCCTTAACTTTTACCTCTCTGCTAACTGCAGAGTCTCTTTAAAGTTACGTGACTGAGTTTATCTAGCATGCCAGTGTTAAAGAATGTGATCTTTGGTCCAGCACAAACTCTACATAGACAGTGTTTAGGGCCATATCTCACCTGCAATCCAGACAGTAGGAACACAGCAGGCTATGTGCAGCGCGTCAGGAAACTCCAAGACAAGTGCACACTTCAGCTATCTTTAAATACCTCAAACATAAGTGAGATTCTTGCCAAGAAGTGGGTCCCTAGATTTCCAAGGACAGGCTTCTGTTCAGCAGCTCCACAGAGGGGCCACATGTAACCTGATTGAGTGGAAACAGGAAGGTCACTGGGACATGGCCCCATTACAGCATCCTCCCACCAGCTGAAAGTTGTGGTTATTCAAAAACCCACATGTTCCAACATCAAATATGCTAGTCCTCGGTAAACCAGGCCTAAAAATAGCAGGTAAATGGAAGTAGATTCCACACTGTGCCAGTGGGTAGCCCGCAGTGACTTATTAACCATTTGTTGCTAAGCCAGTTGATACAACAGAACAAAGACACATCTATTAATCAGTTTCTTACTCAAGATCGTCCTGAAAATATTTCTGTTAACGGATCTTAATACTATTTAAACTCCAAACAAATAACATAAGAATTTCTGAGTATAAATATTATTTTAGTATTAGTGGCTTTTCAGCACAGCCATCTAATACGCAATCGTTTTGTTGGCTTCTGAGTGTAACTTGTATCCAAGTGTCACAAATCCCTGCTGAACAGACGAAAAGAGAACCAGAGAGCTAAGCACAATGCCTTGTTCCTCTATCACCACCGCACAGTTGGTCCATCATGGAGTGAAGTGGGTGTGGACGTCAGAATGTCGCTTTCATAAGCCTACAGTAAAAGTTCAGTAAAGGCACTCCTAAAAGAGTTCATAAAAGGTATTGGAGAAGGGGATCTACATCTAGCTCAAATGATGAATAAAATCGACTAATAAAGGTTGTGACAATTGGCATAAGCATTGCTGACTAGATGTCCACGTTGTTCAACCCATGGATATCAAACAAAGAAATCACTATATATGATCTGTTTGTTTTGGAAGCCTCTGACAGCATTATGGGGGTCTGGGAACTAATAGAAACTCAGTCATGACACAAACGTCAGGAAATTCTAAATCTGTGTCAACCATGCAGCAGTCAAATCTCTCCACAAGCACCGACAGAATGACTGTTAAATTCTATCCAGCTGGAGAAATTGCTTTATTACGCTACGACAAGCTCTATGAAAGACAGTAATGCTATCTCTGGACGACACAGCTCAATATTAATTTGCTTATTAATTTGATAAAGCTGCATATCAAAGTCCACAACCCCAGAGTCACTTCCTGAGGCAGACAGACTCAACAGGCACTGTAGACTTACGGGCCAACACAGAGCAGTCTGCTGAGCTTTAAATGATTATTGAGGTATACAATGAGGACACCTTACAATCAATACTACAAAGCTAACACATAAGTAACCCCCAAAAAAACTATGTAAAAACATGCAACACTTCACCTTCAAGCCTTTCAGATTTCAAGCAGTTAATATGAGTCACATAATGCATTAGGCACCAACCACATTAATTTAAAAGCCTGATTCTTGGGTACGTACATTCGATAGCTGCCTGTAGGAAAAAAGTGACACTACAACTTGACATGTGATTTAAAAGTTTACTTCTGAATATAATGTTTTATAGATGACAAATCTATGTTTAACAAAACAAATTAAGTGATATTTGCTGTATTTGTTATTGACGTTGGGGACAGTCTTTTCTAGTTCAGCTCGGTTTACCTCATTAGGTAAATAGAATGCAGTAAATATTGTAGCTGTCGACAGAATGTAGCAAAAGAAAAGTAGTAAAGCTTTCAGTTTACAAATGATCAGCATTAACAATATTCAAGGCTGCTAACACCGAGTCGTGTTATAGACAAACCAGTTATCATAACGGTCCGCCCGCTGTCTGATGGTTCTATGTACTGGATGTCTGGGGTTTTTAAAGTGGGCTGCCATAGTGTGGCAGAGTTAGCCTGACATTAACATTACATGTAGCCTGTGTGCAGGCCTCAGAGCACCATACACAACCTTCAAACATGAAGCTGCACTAAAGCAGAGAAATGCACAGCGATGTTCACGACCAACGGGATACTTACAGTCCAAATGTTTCTTTTTTGGCCCCATGACTTCATGCGTGGTCGCCTTGCACACAGTTTTGGAAATCGCCGAGCCGGTGACACTGTGCTGTGCGGCGGTTATCCTGTCTGTAATGCTCTGGCCAGACATCCTGTATCCGATCGAACACAAGCTCGCCGCTGCAGACACGTCTCCAGAGGCAGTGGAAGAACCGGGGACAGTGGACGGTGTCGGTCTTCAAAGGCTCTGTGCCACCTGACAACCCTGGAGACAAGAGACACTGATGCGACAGTAGGCGAGACAATACGCGTGGGAGCTAGCTGGCTAGCAAGCTAACTAACAGGAGATAGAATTTGGTACAAGACAGAGACTGAACCTGCAGTAAGAACCGTCCACATTTCACGAGTGTAAGATACGCACCCAGTCTTTAAATCAGTCCCTCGCGTCTACGGCGTCTTCGTCTCTACCCGTTCAAGTCTTCCTAACATACCGCAGGCAGACAGACAGAACAAAAATAGAAGCAGTTTCCGGACGAAGGCTTTCACAATAAGAGCGCAACAAAAAAAAAGCTAAGACAAGAACCATCTCGAAAAACTACCCAAACGAAGCACATTGGATTAACAGACACAAATTTAACCTGATAATGAATTACCATTCCATTATAACTTTTAACTGATTACAAATAAATCGACGAATTTTGTTCTCCAAATGCAATTACATACAATACACAGGAAATACGTAGGAAGAAAAACAACAAAATACAATCCATCAAAGAAAAAACACTGATCATTTCGATATATAAAGTCAAACAGTGTTAAAGTATAGTGTTAAAGAATATAGAAAGGCTCTCCACAAAGCAAGAGCCGCCTACTATTCAAAACTAATAGAAGAGAATAGAAACAACCCCAGGTTTCTCTTCAGCACTGTAGCCAGGCTGACAGAAAGTCACACCTCCACCGAACCAAGTATTCCTCGATCCCTAAATAGCAATATCTTTATGACCTTTTTTAATGATAAAATTCAAACTATTAGAAATAAAATCAACCATCTTCTGCCCTCAATTGGCCCTAATACCCTCCCAACAACAGAGATCTCAGAAACGGCTGAGAATCCTACCCATTACTTAGACAGCTTCTCTCTGATCACCCGTGATCAGTTTACCAAAATAATCTCAGGTTCTAAACCAACAACCTGTATCTTAGATCCCATTCCTACAAAATTACTTAAAGAAACTCTGCCCCTAATTGATAGTTCGTTACTTAACATTATCAATCTGTCATTATCATCAGGTTATGTACCACAGTCTTTTAAAATAGCTGTCATCAAACCCCTACTCAAAAAACCCACTCTAGACCCAGAGGTTTTAGCCAATTACAGGCCAATATCTAATCTCCCCTTCATGTCTAAAATCTTAGAAAAAGTTGTAGCCAATCAGCTGTGTGAGTTTCTCCAGGAAAATAATATATATGAAGACTTTCAGTCGGGGTTTAGAGCCAATCATAGTACAGAGACAGCCTTGGCAAAAGTCACTAATGACCTTTTAATAGCCTCAGAACGAGGACAGACACAAGTCCCTGATCTGTTAAATCTCAGCGCAGAATTCGACACAATTGCCCATCACATTTTATTACAAAGACTCAAACAGTTAATTAACATTAATGGAACCGCCCTTAACTGGTTTAAATCGTATTTTTCTGATCGCTCCCAATTCGTACAAATGAATGATGAGTCATCTGTGCACACCAAAGTTAACCATGGTGTTCCACAGGGCTCTGTGCTCGGCCCAATTTTATTCTCATTATATATGCTTCCACTAGGAAACATTATCAGGACACACTCGGTAAATTTCCACTGCTATGCGGATGACACCCAGTTAAATTTGTCAATAAAACCTGAACAAAGTAATCAATTAACTAAACTTCGAACATGTCTCAAGGACATAAAAACCTGGATGACCCGGAATTTTCTCTTATTAAACTCAGACAAAACAGAGGTTATAATACTTGGCCCCAAACACCTTAGAGATACATTATCTAATGATATAGCTGCGCTAGACGACATTGCCCTTGCTTCCAATGAAACAGTCAGGAACTTGGGAGTGATCTTCGATCCTGATTGATCCTTTAATAGTCACTTAAAACAAATTTCTAGGACCACTTTTTTCCACTTGCGTAATATTTCAAAAATTAGACATGTCCTTTCACAAAAAGATGCAGAAAAACTAGTCCACGCCCTTGTTACATCGAGACTGGACTATTGTAATTCATTATTATCAGGCTCCAGCAGTAAGTCGTTAAAGACTCTACAGCTTGTCCAAAATGCTGCAGCACGTGTCCTGACGAGAACAAAGAGAAGAGAGCACATTTCTCCAGTATTAGCATCGCTACACTGGCTTCCAGTTAAATCTAGAATAGAATTTAAAATTCTTCTCCTCACCTTCAAGGCCCTTAATAATATAGCGCCTTTTTACCTTAAAGAGCTGTTAGTACCTTATAAACCCACTAGAGCACTCCGCTCCCAGAATTCAAGCATACTTGTCGTCCCTAAAGTCTCTAAAAGTAGAGTAGGAGCCAGAGCTTTCAGCCATCAAGCCCCTCGGCTGTGGAATCATCTACCACTTTCAGTTCGGGAGGCAGATACCATCTTTTCATTTAAGAGTAGGCTCAAAACCTTCCTTTTTGATAAAGCTTATAGTTAGAGCTAATTAGTGCGGAAGAACGTAACTTTTTCTATTTTATGACACATGACACACGGAGCTTCTCTTTCCAGCTTCTCCTTCCTCTTCTCCATCCCTATCCCCCTTCCCCGGAATCCCTTTGCTTTATCGCCCGCAGATCCAGGGCCTCTGTGGCCGCACCATGGATTGCGGTTTGTGGATCGTGCACCTGGGGTCGCAGTATTGGATCCAGTGTGGCGGATTCTGAGTTATGTGGGCTGATCGTGGTGCTGGTGGCGGACCCTGTGTCGCGTTGGCATTGGGCACAGGCGGTGGACCAGGACCGCGGTGGTGGCTCGTGATGGGTCCTGGTGGGCGGCGGTGGACGGTGACTGAGGACTGGAGTGGCGTCTGGTCTGGATGGTGGATCGTGGTATGGATGGTTGCTGACCATGGACTGTGATTGCAGCGGGACTGCTTGGCATGTCATGTTGGGGTTGTCCTTCGGGATGTCTACCCTCATCAAATGCTGCTAGAGACTTTAATCTTTAATCTTGAAGACTTTAATCTTGATGATGTTTTCCTGCACGTGGCATCTATTGCACTTCTGTCCGTCCTGGGAGAGGGATCCCTCACATGTGGCTCTCTCTGAGGTTTCTACGTATTTTTACCCTGTTAAAGGGTTTTTTAGTAGTTTTTCCTTACTCTTGCTGAGGGTTAAGGACAGAGGATGTCACACCCTGTTAAAGCCCCATGAGATGAATTGTAATTTGTGAATACGGGCTATACAAATACAATTTGATTGATTGATTGATTGAAACAGGTTAGATAAAGGACAGAGAAGCAAACAGACTAGAAATATCCCACACACATAAAAACCATGACAGGAAGACAAAGAAAACTTCCTCCGTGAAGATGTAGAATTAGGTCACATGACGGTTCTCTCACATGTTGTGTGGTTGTGTGTGTTTGTGTGCGTGTGTGTGGGTTCGTCTTCTCCTGTTTGGGCCTTTATTTTGGAAATGTGTCATTTCCAGTATTATCACGAGCCTTGGTTGTATCTGAGAACAGACCAGCCTTCCTCAGCGCAGAGTATCAGAGTATCAGAGTCCTGGATGTATCATAAGACCATCCATGATTAAAAAAAAAAATATTCTGTTGTATTTGTATAGCACCAAGTCATAATAAACATTATCTCAAGACACTTTACATAGAAGGTCAAGGCCACGAACGGCTGCCACGGTGTGTTGGTGCGCACTTCTGTGTTTGTTTTTAGTATTTAATTCTGTTAATTGCGACCCAACTCGGATTACTTTCACGATGGACGAGCTTCTTAACATCAGGGACACAACACCATCTGATTTATGTCCCAACTTTCTCGCATCTTCCGTGGATTTAGTTGATTTACTGGTCAAAGGTGCGGTGCTCCTCGGCCACGCAGCGAGACTGAGGCGGAGACGGAGAGGAAAGCGCGCTGGGGCTCTGGTGCGCTTCAGGGAGAGAGGATTTCGCTCATCACTCCCGTGCATTCTCCTCTCTAATGTCCGCTCGCTGTGCAATAAGATGGACGAACTGCGCCTTCTCATCCGGACAAATAGAGACTTCTCCCTCTCTTCTGTATTCTGTTTTACTGAATCGTGGCTGACCGAAGCCACACCGGACTCCGCCGCACAGCTGACCGGCTTTCAGCTGTTACGCGCGGACCGCGACCCGATCCTCTCACGCAAGGCAAAAGGCGGAGGGATTTGTTTTTATATAAACCAGGGCTGGTGCAGCGACGTGAAAGTCATTTTACAGTCCTGTTCTCCGGACCTGGAAACTTTTTTCATCACCTGCAGACCGTTCTACTCTCCCCGGGAATTCACCTCTTTCATCCTGGCTGGAGTCTACATCCCCCCGCAAGCTGACGTGCGCGAGGCTCAACGACAACTCGCTGAGCAGATACTGGGAGTGGAGAGAAGGAGAGAGAACACATATTCCCCCGTTATTGTCCTTGGGGACTTTAATAAGGGGAACTTATCTCAGGAGCTCCCAAAATATAAACAGTTAATTAAATGCCCGACCAGGGGGGAGAACACCCTGGATCACTGCTACAGCACCATCAGCAAGGCTTATCATGCAGTCTCCCGCGCTGCCCTGGGTCTGTCCGACCACGCTCTCATTCACCTGATCCCGGCTTACAGACAGAAACTCAAGATTTCTAAACCTGCTGTGCTGAGATCAAAGAACTGGAGCAGCAGAGAAGCTGTGGAGGAGCTGCGTGACTGCCTTGAAAACACAGACTGGGACATTTTTAGAACTGCCACTTACAGCCTGGACGAATATACAGATGCTGTGACGTCCTACATCAGCTTCTGTGAAGACCGATGTATTCCAACACGCACCAGGGTGTGTTATAACAACGACAAGCCCTGGTTCACAGCAAAACTCAAACAGCTTCGTTTGGAGAAAGAGGTGGCCTTCAAGAGTGGGGACATGGATAGGTTCAGACTAATTAAATACTCGTTTGGCAAGGAGATTAAGGAGGCCAAACGACTGTATTCAAAGAAGCTGGAACAACAGTTTGCAGCCAACGACTCCTCGTCAGTCTGGAAAGGCCTTCGGGTGATCACCGGCTGCAAGACCAAATCCCCCCACTCTGTGGAAGACTTGAGACTTGCCAACGATCTGAATGACTTTTATTGTAGATTCGATAGACCCTCTCAAACCCCCCCCGCATCTATCACACCTCTTCTCCCCAGCCTGGACAAAGACACTAGCCCCCCCCACAAAATGGCCCCAGACTGCCCCATCACCTCCATCCCCCCCTTCACACCTCTCTCAATTCAGGAGAGAGATGTAAATAAGCTCCTGAAGAAACTGAACCCCCGCAAGGCAGCTGGACCAGACGCTGTCTCCCCCTCTACACTGAGGCACTGTGCGGATCAGCTTTCTCCATTGTTCACGGACATTTTCAACACCTCACTGGCTGAATGTGTTGTACCCGCCTGCCTGAAAACATCCACCATCATCCCCGTTCCCAAGAAGCAGAGGATCACAGGCCTTAATGACTACAGACCAGTCGCCCTGACCTCTGTAGTAATGAAGACCTTCGAGCGACTCGTGCTGACCCACCTCAAAACTATAACCAACCACCTCCTCGACCCGCTGCAGTTTGCCTACAGAGCCAACAGGTCCGTAGACGATGCAGTCAACATGGGACTCCACTTCATCCTCCAGCACCTCGACTCCCCCAGCACCTACGCCAGGATCTTGTTTGTGGACTTCAGCTCCGCATTCAACACCATCTCTCCAGCTCTTCTCCGGGACAAGCTGACCCAGCTGAGCGTGCCTGACCCCACCTGCAGGTGGATCACCAACTTCCTGACCGACAGGAAGCAGCGCGTGAGGCTGGGGAAGCTTGTCTCTGACACCCGGATCATCAGCACTGGAGCCCCTCAAGGTTGTGTGCTCTCTCCTCTCCTCTTCTCCCTCTACACCAACAACTGCACCTCCAGCCATCCCTCTGTCAAACTCCTGAAGTTTGCCGACGACACCACCCTTATTGGATTAATTTCCAATGGGGACGAGGCCGCCTACAGAGAGGAAGTTAACAGCCTGGCTTCCTGGTGCAGCCAGAACCACCTGGAGCTGAACGCTTCAAAAACTGTAGAGATGGTGGCAGACTTCAGGAGGAGCCCAGCCCAAACCGCCCCCCTCACCATGTGCGACTCCCCAGTTAAAACAGTGGAGTCATTCAGATTCCTGGGGACGATCATAGCACAGGACCTGAGGTGGACGGAGAACATCACCTCCATCACCAAGAAGGCCCAGCAGAGGATGTTCTTCCTGCGGCAACTGAGGAAATTCAGCATGCCGCGGAAAGTGATGGTTGAGTTCTACACAGCCATCATTGAGTCCATCCTCACCTCATCCATCACCGTTTGGTTCGCTGCCTCCACTGCCAAGGACAAGGGCAGACTGCAGCGGATCATTCGGTCAGCTGAGAAGGTCATCGGCTGTGACCTGCCGGCTCTCCTAGACCTGTTCCACTCCAGGACCAGAAAGAGAGCAGGCAAGATCATCGCTGATCCTTCCCATCCCGGTCACCACCTGTTCCAGAGACTTCCATCTGGGAAAAGGTTCCGGGCCGTCAGGACTAAAACCTCGCGTCACCTGAACAGCTTTTTCCCCATGGCAGTGGGGCTCACAAACAAGCCCCCCCCATCACACTGACTCTGCTGACCCCCCCCCCCCCACCCTCGCACATAATTTATAACACTACATTATTGGCACTACCACCAATCTTTGCACCTTAAAACCGCACAAAACACATTTACTGTATATATTATTTTTTCGATATTGTTGTTTTTTATATTGATGTTTATATTGCTCTATATTGTTGTTTTTATATTGTTGTTTGTAAAGTGCACCAACCACACCAAGGCAATTTCCTGTATGTGAAAATATACAAGGCAATAAAAAGAATTCTGATTCTGATTCTGATTCTGATTAAAAATGATAGAGAAAACCAACAGTTCCCACAATGAGCAGCAGTTTGTTGACTGTGAAGACAAAAAATCTCCCTCATTCACTGGAAGAAACCTCTTAGAGAACCAGACTCAATTTGGACGTCCATCTGCCTCGAACGGTTGGGGTGAGAGAAGTGAGGAGAGGGACCATTGTGTAACAGTCAGATTGGTTGCTATAATGAGAAAAATAAATCATTGAAGATTATAGATGTAAATATGTTTTTAAAGATAACCGCACAAATGACTATAATGATAACAATAATGATAAAACTAACAATCATATTAATAATAATTATAATAATAATTGTTGTTGGTGCAGCTCTTGAGTCAGAGATACCTGCAGAATAAGTGAGCTAGACTGAGGGAGGGAAAAGACACAAAGTCACATGTAGTAAAATGAATGAATGTGGGGTCAGACAGACAAAGAGAGGGAGAGAGAAAAGTGCACAGTGCATGATGGGAGTTCCCCTAGCAGTCACAGTATACCTTACACTTCAAACTCTCTCTCTCAACTTAGAGGTCCAGACAAGCCTGTGTAAAAGCCCAGCTTAGCTCTGGCAGTTCTAACAGTAACTGTACCTGACTGTTCTGATTATCCCTCTTAAATGAAAAATCCAATGTGTGACGTGGTTCCTCACATCTCCATCGACTCCCAAGAAGACATTTCAGACCAGAAGCTGACCAAATAGGCAACACCGGATTGGTTAGTTTGCACCTGAAAAAAAGTAACCAGAAATAATTCAATAATATGATAACAACCCAAAGACAAAACATTTTTAGAATTGTCACCATTGACACGATTGGCTTTTGTGCAGCGCATTCTATTTACCTGCTCCAGTTCTTAAGTTAGCTCTATCATAAATCATCTCTGATATAATAGGAGATCAAGACAACTTCTGTGTATTTGATCTGTAGTGGCTGAATTCAGAAATTGAAATGGACTGATGTTGTTTCAAAACTTCATAACAACTCAAGTACATCAAATACATAAAACAACATAAGTTGATAAATGCAGTTCACGTTGCAGGATATTTAGAAATAGCAGAT